>NW_027466228.1:442500-660000 GCF_046127955.1 Nelusetta ayraudi
TGGACTTTTGGAAGGACAGTCTTGAGGTCAGCATGACTAAAATCTCCAGTGAGGATGGTAAAGCTTTTGGGTTTGCTGTCTGTTGATCACTGATGGCCTGGTACAGTTCATTGAGTGCAGCGTTCCTCTCACTGCTGTTGTTGGTGGGAGGGATGTAAACTGCAACTAGCAAAATGGCAGTAAACTGCCAGGGCAGATAGAATGGACGGCAATTTATGATCATCAACTGTGCCAGTGGTGAACAGTGTTTGCATACCACTGCAGTGTCCCGGCACCACGCACCACAGATGTAAACACATGCTGCACCACCGCGGGACTTCCCTCCATTTACATGATGATGGTGATGGTGATGGTGATGATGATGATGATGATGATGATCAGACATTAATGAGTCTTGATTCACTTTCACTGTCTTTAGAATCTCACATGTCGACCACAACTTCTCTCTCTGCTCTCCTTCATCCAGTGAACTCTCAGAGCTTCAGTGTGCAGTGGTGTCTTCAGCTCTGCAGTCCAGCCCCTCCCACCTCACACTGCTGGACCTGAATGAGAACTTCCTGAGGGATCCTGGAGTGAAGCTGAAGCTGTGCTCTGTGCTGGACTGCAGAGTCCAAACTGCAGACTGGAAGTTCTCAGGTCAGTTCCTGCCTTCTACTGGTGGACAGTGTTTGTCAGCAGATGACAACTGGTGTGTAACGCTGCTCAGTGTGAAGACTTTGAAGCAGATATTAAAGACTCATCTAGACAAAGTGGATGTTATTGATATTTTCATGTCAACAATCTGCAGCCAGAAAAGACTTTGGATGGTGGAAGAAAGTGTGGAAAATGTCTCCAGTCACTTTGGAGCTCAATGGAAGTTGTTGATTGGTGATGAAGGTCACATGACTGAGCAGAAGATCCTGTGAAGAAATATTAGAGGCAGATTAATAGTGCAGCAGTATTTCTTCATCTTGTCCTTTGAATGTGTTTGACTTGTAACGAGTCTCTGATGACTGAAAACAGCCACAAGCACACAAAGGACTCACTGATTATTTTCCATCTTCACTGCTGATTGGCTGCACACTGACTGACACACTGCTGTTGTTATTGTGTTGACAACCCACTGGCACAATGAGTCGTTTGAGGGAATGACTCAGTGATCCCAACAGCTGCACATCTGGATCATCAACAGGGAGAAATGACTCTGAATATGACATTTACACCATGGAAGAAATCAAATATTGATTCTTTATTCAGGCTGGAGAACTGCTGGTTGACAAAGCTCAGCTGTGATTGGCTGCTCTCAGCTCTGAAGTCCAACCCCTCCCACCTCAGAGAGCTGAACCTGAGTTGGAACCACCTTAAGGATTCATCAGTGAAGGAGCTGAGTGGTTTTCTGCAGAGTCCAGACTGTAAACTGGAGACTCTGAGGTCAGTTCACCCTCTTCACTCTACAACTTCTATCACTCTTGTTGTTGTCATGATTTTCACTTCACTGCTGTTGGAAATTCAATTTGCAGACACTTTTTTTTTGATAATGAATGAAGGGGCGTGTTTTCATTGCCTCACCTCGCCTCGCCATGGTATGGTGTTAGGGTGTTTGCACTGGCCGCTACACAGTTGTAGGGGGCGCTGTTTTGGTACCTCAATCCCCCAGGGTCCGAGCAAGACGAAGCGAGTTTAGTGGTGACGTAGCGACGAGCAGGGCACTGGATTGGCTCCATGTCCGCGTCGATGTTCCCTGTCAGAGCGGACATCCACGCCAACTCCTTTGACACAGAACTTCCGTGTCAGGTACATTTTACCGTGAATACAAGTAGCTACTATTGGTGTTGTACAAATACATTTATGTGAATACAGTTTTTGAAAACAGCTTTTTCAATACATGTTTACTTTCGTCTTTTGGGGAGAGGCAGGCGAACCGGGAATGCCCTCGACGTCGCGAGTGTGTTCAACCATATTCGCGAAAACGACAAACGGCAAATGGCGAAGCGCTCGGTAAAGAAAACAAATCGAGTTGCTCCTGCGTGAGGCGCGGTAAGCTAGGGAACCCCAGGAGTCTTGAGGAGAGAAGAAATACTGATTCGTCGAGAGGACGTGGCTCTTGGCCGCGAGGAAGTCTCAAACACCGCGGCATATAACAAAGTCGTCCTTGGCTCGCTAGGGCAGCTATTTCAAATAAGGAGGCGTGTTTACTGTCTGTTTTTCTGTTTGTTTGTTTTTAAATAAACGCTATTTCCCGTTGTATCCGTCTCGTGTTTACTTTTGGTGAAAATATGAAGGTTGAACTACACATTTGCTCGCATGGAAAACGAAACAATAAATTATAAATGTTGCTGCATAAATGATCAACTGTGACTTCAGTGAGGGAAAGTGTTCTTTCTTGAACAGAAAAGCAACCACAGACCGAGCAGCAGGTATGAAACAACTTCTACTTTGTCCATCGCTGCGCTGTTGTGTATCGCACAGAAGTGATGCTGGGGAAAACATTGTCCCGCTTTACCGTGTCCACTCCGCCCACGGTCTCGTAATCACAGAGCCAATGAAAACGCAATCGTACCGAGGCGAACCGTGGTGAGGCAAGGCAATGAAAACACGCCCTAAACTGGGCTTGAAGGTACAGTGGGTAAAATCCTCCCATCTAGTGGTCAGATTGCAGACTGCTTTTGTTGCAGATTCTGAAGTCGACGTTTCACTTTGATGTTCAGAGTGATGACACCCTGATAAAATTCCATCGTTATGAACTCTCCATCATTTCTTCTCTATTCAGGTTGGAGTACTGCTGGTTGTCAAAGCTCAGCTGTGATTGGCTGCTCTCAGCTCTGAAGTCCAACCCCTCCCACCTCAGACACTTGGACCTGAGTTGGAACCACCTTCAGGATTCAACAGTGAAGGAGCTGAGTGGTTTTCTGCAGGGTCCAGACTGTAAACTGGAGACTCTGAGGTCAGTTCACCCTCTTCACTCTACAACTTCTATCACTCTTGTTGTTGTTGTCATGATTTTCACTTCACTGCTGTTGGAAATTCAATTTGCAGTCACTGCTTTGTGTTTGAAGCATATGAAATTGGGTGGAAAGGTACAGTGTGTAAAATCCTACCATCTAGTGGTCAGATTTCAGATTGCTTTAGTGTCAGATTCTGAAGTCAACATTTCACTTTGATTTTCAGAGTGATGACACCCTGGAAAAACTCTCCATCATTTCTTCTCTATTCAGGTTGTGGAGTTGTAGTTTGTTAGAGCTCAGCTGTGATTGGCTGCTCTCAGCCCTGAAGTCCAACCCCTCCCAACTCAGACACCTGGAGCTGAGTTGGAACTGCCTTCTGGATTCAACAGTGAAGGTGCTGAGTGGTTTTCTGCAGAGTCCAGACTGTAAACTGGAGGCTCTGAGGTCAGTTCACCCTCTTCACTCTACAACTGCTGCAGTTATTGTTGTCATGACTTTGAATTGAGTTTGTTGGAATTCACTTTGATTCCATTAGAAATGTGTAAAACTGGTTTTAAATTACACACACACACACACACACACACACACACACACACACACACACACGTTTGCGCACATACGCACTCACGCACGCACACACACACACACGCGCGCGCGCGCACACCCAACTGTGAATGACACTCTCCATCATTTATTCCGTATTCAGGTTGGAGAGGTGCAGGTTGTCATAGATCAGCTGTGATTGGCTGCTCTCAGCTCTGAAGTCCAACCCCTCCCACCTCAGAGAGCTGGACCTGGCTGAGAACTATCTTCAGGATTCATCAGTTAAGGAGCTGAGTGGTTTTCTGCAGAGTCCAGACTGTAAACTGGAGACTCTGAGGTCAGTTCACCCTCTTCACTCTACAACTTCTATCACTCTTGTTGTTGTCGTCATGATTTGCACTTTACTGCTGTTGGAAATTCAATTTGCAGACACTGGTTTGTGATAGTAATGAATGAAACTGGGCTTGAAGGTACAGTGGGTAAAATCCTCCCATCTAGTGGTCAGATTGCAGATTGCAGATGCTGAAGTGATGACACCCAGGAAAAACTCTCTATCATTATAAACTCCATCATTTATTCTCTGTTCAGGTTGTGGGGCTGCAATTTGTCAGAGCTCAGCTGTGATTGGCTGCTCTCAGCTCTGAAGTCCAACGACTCCCACCTCAGACACCTGGACCTGGGTCAGAACCCCCTGAAGGAGTCATCAGTGAAGGAGCCACTGATGGATCTTGTCTACAGCAGTGACCATCAACTGGAGAGTGAGAGGTTAGTACTGGTTTGGAACCATTGGATGATGGTTCCAGCACCAAAGCCAGTTGATCCCACAGCAGAGGTCCAGTGTTCCCAGTCACAGTGTGAGAGGAGGATGGTGACGTCCAGCTGCTCCTCATTCATCCAACATCTGCTGCCAAACTGCTTCTTCTCTCAGTTCACCACTCAATTATTGATCAGTTCATCTTCATCAGGCCTCAGTATCAGTCCAACACTCCATGGTCACATGACCTTCTGATGTTCCACACTTGACATGTGACTTAGAGTCTGCTTCTTCTCACCAGTCACTCCATCATCTTCATCAACAGTCAACGTCTCTGTGATGATGCGTTCAAGGACCGTGAGTCCTGACTCCTGCTGTCTCTTCTTATCTTTGCAGGTGGTGGTGAGGATGAGGAGAGTGAAGAGGAGCGCTCCATCTACTGGTGGCTGACAGAACTACAACCAGTGGAGCCAAACAGCAAGCTGCACGCACCAACACTGTGTGGGCGTGTCACGACCTTTGACCCCAGTGCAGCCTGGTGGCTGGCGGACTGCTTCTCCCTACAAGCTGCTGTGGTTACTGGGAGAGACGTCCTGCTCAGTGAAGGCAGCAGCAACACAACCACTGCTTCTGCTCTCATCATCCACGGCTGGAACATCTCAGCATGAAGGTTCCACACATCAGCAACACACTGCTCTGCTCTCACTTCAGACTTCTATAACATCTTCATTTTGGAGGTGAAAAATACTTTTCAAGAGACTTTATTTCTGCTTCATGATCTTAAATGAGGAAATCATGTGGAAAAGATAAAGTGATTCACAACACCTGTGATGGGAACTCAAATCATAATTGAATTATAAGTAAGACAAAAGAAGTTTCCCTCAAAATAATTCATGGTTTTGATGCTTGCCAGATGTTTGTGTGGAGATTTCAGAAGGACGTCAATGAATCAGAAGGAAACCAGATCATTTATTTTATGTGATTATGTTATATCATCCTAACTTTGTTACTAGCTCAAACATTATATTTCAATGATTCAATATTCTGACAATAAAAGCCATCACAACCTGTGTGACCTTGACCTCAACTGACGTTTCATTTCTGCTGCTTTAACACTTTGATTATATATCTCCTGAAGTCCTGCCATGGGGATTCTCCATATCTGAATAACTTGTGTACTCAAACCTTCTGTAGGCCATACCCACTTCTCCACTAGGTCTCAACATAAACCACATGAATCAATGAAAATAAATCTCACTTTTACAAACAAATCCAATTCAGTTCAAATATAATTTAAATAAAATAAATGATACATTATAATTAATCACCAACAGATAAATCAATGCTGGATATGAGGTGGTTTGCCCTCTCTGGGTCGGTGGGGAGGCCCTGCCTCAGAGGGAGGAGTTCCAGCATCTCGGGGTCTTGTTTGGGACGCCTCCCTGGGGAGGTGTTCCAGGCATGTCCCACCAGGAGGAGACCCTGCTGGAGGGACCAGGTCTCTGGGCTGGACTGGGAAGCCTTGGGGTCCCACTGGAGGAGCTGGAGGAGGTGACTGGGTCCAGGGAAGTCTGGGAGTCTCTGCTGCCCCCGAGACCTGACTCCAGATACGGCTGTAGAAGATGGATGGATGGATGGATGGATGGATGGATGCCAGGTGATAGAACATTTCATAAAAACAGACTCTGCATTATAACTTCTATTACACTCTAAATAACTCACTCCAATATAACTGCACTCGTCCTTCTCTCACATTACATTGGATCACAATGACCAAACAACACAACAAAGACAATGATCCAACTGTACTGCCACATCCAGACTCAGTATAGGTCTGTAGGCCTCTTGGACCTTCATGTGAACCACTGCGTGTTGACTGGAGGTGAAACATGGCTGACTGCTGTCCTCCTACCTGGACAATGCAATCTCACTTTCAATCTCACAGCCACTAAAAAACCTGATTGTGATTGAGAGGTCCTCAGCAGCCAATCACTGTTGGGAGTCCAGCCTTCAAACACTCCTCCTGAATCCAGACTCACATCTGTGAGCATCTGGAACTTTGGCCCTGATCCTCCACACCACACAACTTGGGATGACAGCGCCACCTACCTGGATCCTTTCAGCAGCCAGTCCATGTTCTGACCCGTTTCCACTGTGGCCTGTTGGCTCATCTGGACCGGAGTCTGGATCATCAGTGTCCAGGTTCATGGAATCTGTCAGAGTGCCGCCGTCCTGTGATGTAATGATAGAGAATCACTCTATTTATACTAATGTGCAGAACCACTAGAGTCTCATTTCTTCACTGCTGTCAGCAACACGCATTTGGTGTCACACTGGTGTACAACACTTATGGGCTAATTAATAAGAAATGACATATTTATGAATCACCCGCAATGCCCAGATTGTTGCTGCTTATCTGCTGATATGAGCCGTCAACTGTTGCAATATAGAACCACGGGCAGGAAATTACAATTAGTGTAGAGTGTATTATAATTTAAAAGTTTACTAACGGTAGTTCTTTAAAGAATTTAGCAGGGATGGAACAGGCTAACGTGACGGTAGGAGCTCAACCTGCTGTCACGGTGAAAACTCTGTGTTACGTTCCGTCCCCCACTCCCAAGCCTCATTAATTTCTCACGGCAGTTGGCAGTTTCAACAAAAAACATTTATGAATCAGTAAATGAAATAAACAAAACAACTTAACCAGTGGGCAGCAAAGGCTTCAGGGTGGGCCCAGGCCAAAATAATAAACCAAACTCCAACTAGCTCGCCTTAAGAACTAACTAAAGAAAGAAAGAGAAGCCAAATACAGAAAGGCTAACCTCCCTACATACTTAATAAACAGGAGAAAAGAGGGGACAAAGAAAATGGCAGCCCACCCCTTTTTTTTTATTAACCTCTTTCAATGAACTCCAAAACATACATGGTCAAAATCCATATTATTATTGTTGTTTTTTTTTTTTAATGCTCATACAAAACAAAAAAAGTGGAGGGAGAGTCGTCTGAATTGGGTTCAGTGAGGGTCACATCCACTTGTAGCGCATTATTTCCAGCAAGCTTCTCCTGTTATGACTTTTCCGTTCACTCACTCAACCGTGATTGGTGTGGTGGAGAGACGAGCACACAGCACGTGACCTCTACGATGAGCTTCCTCCCACGGAAATGCCTTAGGAGGACACGGATTAAATAGTATGGCTTGTCCACCAGAAGGCTGTATTATGGTGTACGTAATATAAAACTACGGCCCAGTTCTGCTTGTATTGCATTGTATTGGTTGGTGTTCCTGAAGTTTCATTTTTCGTCCCTTTTTATTTTTTACATCCATGTTTGTGATGAAATTGTATTGTGAATCGCTAGCTCGCATTGCATGCTGGGAAACAGCGTCACTCAAGGAAGTTTTCGCTTCGCTGACACGGTCCTGGAGGGAAGTGGGTTTTAGTTCACTGGAACGGGATGAATGCGTTTAATCAAGCAGTACAAACCTGATTAATTGTCTTAATACTTCACTTCGAATGGCCATATTGTTTAGGATTAGAATTAGATGACAACTTCTTCACAATATTTGCAACTATTCAATTTGACCAGCAGGTGTCAGTAGAAGACGAAATTTCATGTTGACTATTTCCTAATGGAAGTGCTCTCTTGACGTTGGATTTTTCTCATAATTATTTGAAGTGTAGGCTTGTATCTGCACACAATGTGGAATTCGTCCCAGCGCTGTAAATTTGGACGGTGTAAAATGAAAATGGCCAGCTGCAGCAGAAAAGTGGACCCATATGTGTATATATATATGTATATATATATATATATATATATATATATATATATATATATATATATATATATATACACATATATATATATACATACATATACATATATATATAATATATATATCTGCAATTTATATTTTATATTTTATATAGTTCCCTCAGGCTCCATTCAAAATGGGGGTTATTGTAGGAGAGTTGCAGTCAACTGAGATTTGGAGAGAGTTTGGATTACTAGATTTTGGATAGTGTTTATAGTTTGGAGTGTTTGAGACTAGATAGCGTTTAGTTTGGAGATAGTTTTGAGAGCTTAGGGAGAGAGTGAGGAGAGGAGAGGTGATAGGATGGAGCCCCCTGTCCTGTACATCAATGTCCATGTTACACAAGCATCTATGCCAGGGGGGCCCATTACGTCCATCGCGATCTACTGGTCAATTGCGAAGGGAGTTTGGGTGATCGCATGGAGAGAGAGAGGGAGAGAGAGAGTGAGTGTGTGAGAGAGAGAGAGAGAGAGGGAGAGAGAGAGAGAGAGAGAGAGAGAGAGAGAGATCCGCGTCAATTACAGCAGGTAGAATCGTTCAGGCAGGATTAGAAAACACGGTAGATCTGGTTGATTTTGGTCATAATGTACGATGTGCTGGATTTTGTTCTTATATGTGCTGTGCTTTACAGTGAAACGTAAATGTGACGTACCGGCTTCGGCACCATTCAGATCAAATAAAGACCAGACAGGGACAGGAAAAAGAGTTTCGCTGTTGTTTTACACGCAAAACTACCGGGGTTGTTGCGTGAGCTTGCAATCCTGGCGTAAACTGATGGAGATGCCTTGCTCGGAAAATGTGCTTCAAAGTGCGCACGCACTGCAGACGCGCCGAAGATCCTGAGAGATGCTGCTGGCAAAACGTCTGCATCACACACACACACACACACACACACACACACACACACACACACACACACACACACACACACACACACACACCAATTATCCCTAACTTATGCGCTGGAAAACACAAAAATATGCAGCAAAACATCTTAACGTAAACACACTTTTATTGATAAAATCAAACATAGGCAGATATAACCTAAACAATTTTAAACCATGAGTTTTCTGTGCAATGATGAGCATAAATGCACATGGGAACATGTTGACCCATTTAATCCTCTTTCTTTCTTTATCATTGGACTACAAATATATTGCTGAATGACTTTTCCTGTTTTATAGGAGGTGGATCTTTTTGACTTGCTCATTTTAAAAGTAGCTTGCATGTTGAAAAGGTGTGAGCACCCCTGATCTATGCCCTTTTCCAAGTCCCACAATCACTTTCACTGTCATCTGCCTGATTACACCCATGCCATTTTCAGAAAAAAATTGCACAAACAGAATACATTCAAAAAATGTATCATACACATAGTTATCAAGTCAAGTTATTTATTTATTGTCATTGTTGAACAAAGTTAACAACAAAATTTGTTTGGAGCATCCCCATAACCACTGGCATCAGTCCCGATAAAATAATCATAAATAAGTGAGAAAAACAAAACAAAAAAATATATATAATTTATGTACAGAAATTATTTGGTCATTCATTTTTTGCAATTCATAGTCATTCCCAACAGACATAACAGACACAAAAATTCAATGCATCACACGTGGTTCAGACACAGCTTGCCTGTGATTGTACATTTGGCCAGTAGGTGGTTTCGTGTGCACATGAAGCTTCGAGAAATGAACCGTTTCTCGAACCAGTTGGCTCAAGTGGTTCAATGCCTCATGAGGCTTCACCTCACCATCACTACAGTCACTGCATCCTGAATCAGTCACACTCAAAGTCGCACACCACCTCTGCTTTGTTCTGGACTGTGGAATGGGCAATATTAATTTAATCTCATTAAATTCTGTTTTATTACTTTATGTCTATTTTAATGCTCTTTATTGGTGCTGAATGGAAGTGCGGTTGTTGTTTTATGAGCTAATGGATAGACAAGTGGCCTATAACATAAGACGCTTAAATGAAGTGAATAGGATATGTCCACAATGTCAAGAAAGGAAGCAGGGTGTCTTTAAAATCGATAACATTTGAATAAGTATTAAAAGTTTAGTTGATGTTATACTTGTATTGACATTTTGAGTAATTTATACAACTTTTCCCAGGAACTTTTCCCAATGATGAGGTTGAGGGCCCATCATCTGCAATTCAGCATTCTGCAGGTAGTCAACACCAAAACAAGCGTATTCAGCTGTCATAATCCTGTTTGTAAATAATACACATAAACTGTGTACTTGTAATATAAGTCAAACTTTGGTAACTTGAATATAATTCTCACAAAGGGATTTTTCATGTGTATGCACTAAAAGCGCGACTATTTCCCTGTGAAATGTCGGGCTTTGCTCTTGGTGAATTGTTGAGTTTCAGTTCGACGCGCCCAAGCGTGCTTGTGATAAACAATAATTCTGGAGGATGCGGCGATCCACTGTTCAGATTGTTTATTTGTAATCCAAAAACAAAAAACAAAAAACAAAAACGGTCTTACCGCGACAGCGGACAATGCGGCACAGGTTGTTTGCAAACTCACAGATCGACAAAGTAATCCAACAATCGTCAAAAAATGAGAAATCCAAAGAGTGCTTGAAAAGCGGTCTAAAACTGTTTGGCTGCATTCAACTCAAGAGACCTGCCGGCCCCGTTAACCACCCTAATATAGTTCAGGTGCTGCAGTCACCTGCCTATGGTGATGTGGGGGCATGGCCCTTAGCGCAACCAATACTAAGAAAATACTAAATAAATAAAACAATTACTTTTGTGTCCATAATTAACACATTAAGCCACAGTGCAAATAAATCAGAAATAAGGAAAGAAAATAAATATTTTGGCTCCAACATTCCGGCCCCTAATTGGCATGCAGGAAACAAATGTCAATTATCAAAACAAAACAGAGGAGCCAAAGTTCTTTCACATCTTGTACAATATAATCGTCTTTTTTCTTTCTTTTTTCTCTTTTTTTTTTTCACAATATTGCAAACTTTTCAGTCTCTTTTGAAGATCTGCAACAGTTGATGAGTCCAAGATGTGTGCATATGTGTGAGTGAATCTTCAGGTGCTGCTTGTAGGTGTGTGTGGTGGGAAAGGGAAGTGTGTGTGCGTGAATTTGTGCGGGGACGGGTGTGAGTGTGTGTTTGTCATGTATATGCGTTAGTCTCTGTCTGATGCCTCCAGAAGAAGCACGAGTTTGGTGATAGGCCGGCAAAGAGTGCTGGTCTTGGTCCGAACTTGTACTTGTCTTACGGCTCCCTTGGAATCAGGTACGGGTTGAGTCACTTGGCCCATAAGCCATGATCCTCTTGGTGCCATTTCGTCCACAATTAAAACGATGTCTCCTTTTTTGAAGTTTCGTGTCTTCCTTGTCCATTTTTGTCTTTGTTGCAGTTCTGGCAGATATTCTTTTATCCATCTTCTCCAAAATACATCTGCCATGTACTGAACTTGACGCCACCTCCTTTTGCTGTAACAGTCGTCCGCACTGAAGACCCCCGGGGGTAAAGAAGGCTTGGTTTTCAGTAAAAGAAGGTGGTTCGGTGTCAACGGTTCCAAATCCATTGGGTCGTTGGAAGCTTTTGTGATTGGTCATTGATGATAGATTCCACCTCGCAGAGCAAGGTAGCTAGTCCTTCGTCGTCCAGTATTGTGCAACTTCGCTACTGCAGCCCTTTGTGCATCGGTTGCTTTATTCCTTTCTTCCAGCAACACAAGTTCCTTGGCTTCAAACTTCTCCTTCATGCGCTTCACCTGGCTCTCCAGTTGAGTCAAGAAGTCTGTCTTCTCCTGCCACTTCTTGATTGTCTCACCGTGAACTCTTTTGGCCTCTTCCAACTCGACATCCTTGTCCACCAGCTGCTGTTTGAGCTCCTCCTTGTGGAGGCTCAAGTGCTCCAACTGCTCTCTGGCTTCTGCCTGCTGAGCGCGGGCCACCTCCCGCTGCTGCTGGAACCTCTTCTGGGCCTGCGTTGCCTCTTCACGCATCCTCCGTAGCTGGTCGTCACGCTCCTGCAAGGCCTCTTTAAGTTTGCGGATGGATTCAGTCTGGTCATCGACTATTTTGGCTTTAATTTTGAGGGCATTGCCGTCCCTCTCACTCTGCTTCTTCCGACTCTCCAGCTCAGCACCCAACACCTCTATCCTGGCTTCCAAACGTCCTCGATCCTGAGCCAAGGACACTCCTTGATGAGCGAGTTCCTGGCCCCAGATCTTCCTCTCTGCCCTGAGGCCGTCTATCACAGACTTGTGGGCTGTGAGCTGAGACATCAGTTGTGCCTTCTCTTTCTTCAGCAGCTCCAGCTGCAGACTCGCACGTCTGTCCTGCTGCAATTCTTCTTCCAAGGAACGGAAGCGGCTCTTCAGATCTGTCACAGTGTCATTTTTGGCTTTGTTCAACTGAGAGATGCGGCTGTTCTGTTCTTTGACCATTGCTGTCAGCTGCTGCACCAGAGAGGCAGATTTCTTCTCCTTCTCCTGGAACTGAGTAAATGCCGCCTTGTGACCCACAAGCTCCTCGGTCATCTGGTCACAAACGTCTTTGACCTCAGAGAAGCGAGCAGCCTCAATGGTGAGCGCCATGCGGAACTCGTCCTCCAGGGCAGCGTACTGTTTCTTGCCCTCTGCCAGTTTCTCCTGCAGCTCAGACTCCCTTTGGCCGTGTTTCTGCTCCATGAATGCAACTTCTTTGGCAACTGCTTGGCGGAAATCTGACCCATCAGGCTGCAGCCGCAAGTCCAGTTGTTTCCTGTGCTCCTGTTCCCTGGAAACCAAGAGCTCGTGCAGCTTTTGAAGTTTGTCTTTCTGCTGGCGCACCGCTGCTCTCTGGATGTCCAGCTCTCTCCTCAGAACTGCTGCTTTGTTCCCCAGCTCCCGCTGTCGCTTCTCCTCCTCGGCTTGCTGTTGCGCCCTCAGTGACTCCCCCTGGGAGATGTTTTCCTCCAGCCTGTGCAATGCAGCCTTGTGTTGCTCTTCGCTGGTGCGGGCTTGCTCCACCTGGTGGGTGAGGGATCGACACCTCACCTCCAGCTCCTCAACACGATTTTTCAGTTCACAGCGCCCTGACCGCTCCCTCAGCAACAGTTCTTTCAATCTGTCGGTGGTGTGAAGGGCCAAACTCTGAAGATCTTTTTCTTCGCCGGCCTTGGTCTGCCAGCACTTGAGTTCATCTGTGAGCTTCCTAACGGCCTGCTCTGCCTTCCAGCGTCGCTCTCGCTCCTGGTCACGCTCTTCCAAGATAGTCCTGTAGGTTTCTGCCTCATCTTTGGGTTTACTTGTCACGTCAACAGAGGCTCCAATGGCTCTTTGCAGGAACTTTCTCACTGGCTCGACTGCTTTCGCGCCGCGTGCAATGTTTACTTTTTTCCGGGTTCTCACTGTGGCCTCTGAACTCGTCTCGATGCGACACTGTGGATCACTGTCTGATTTCCTGCTTCTGATCTCCTTGGCAGGCCCCTTCTTCGTAAGGCTGTTGCGATGTCTGGGGATCCTGGACCGCCTCCGGTTTTCCTTCCCACTGTCACACTCGCTCTCTGACGTGTGATCCGTGTCCCTCTTGAAGATTTGTTGTGTCACGACAGCAGAGGAGCTACTGGTTGTTTTATCAGCAGGGGTCAACTTGATGAGCTGGTAAACTTGTTCCTCCAGTTTTTTGATGCGTTCTTCATTGACAGAGTCCACTGTTTCAGCTACACAACGATTGTTTGGAAATTGTGTGTCCTTTTTCTTTAATGGCAAAGCAATGCTGTAATGTCCATCTACCATTTTGATGGATGCAGAAACACTTTCCATGAACAATTTATCCTCCTGCGACATTTCAAGACGCTCTTCTTTCTCACGCTCCGGGAAGTCTTGCTTGATTTGCTGTCGTATCAAGTTCTCCAGCTTGACAACAGAGATCCTGTGAGCCATGACAACCCGTTTACCATTTTTGGAGACACTTGTTTTTCGAAAGGGACCATTTACAGTCCATCCTAAGGCTGTCTTAATGGCATAAGGTCCATTTTGCCTGCTGTTAATTACCTTCCAAGGTTCCAGTGCCATTGGAACGTTGCTGCCGATAAGCAAGCCGATATCAGAATTGATTGGATTGAGTTTTACCTCCTTTAGATATGGCCATTGCTTCAGATCCTCATGCGTGGGAATATTTTCCTTCTTAACAGGGATTTCATCTTGCATGTATGTAGTCGGAAGATCAAAGTAATCGTTACTGTCGACACTGCACATCTCTAGATCACATACAGATGCTGTCTTGACAACTTGAACTTGAACCATTGTTCGTAAAAGTATATCTGTGGTCCTTCCAGTGAGTTGAAGCTGCTGGAGAAGTGCCTTGCTGCAAAAACAATCAGTGCTGCCTGGATCTAAAAAGGCATATGTGGTGACTGTTTTGTTGTTTTTCTTGTTTCTTACCTTTACAGGCACTATAGCTAAGACCGGTTCCACTTCTCCAGTGTTGTTATCACTTGATCCAGTTTCTTTGTCAACTTCAACTAGACCACTTGTGACAGACTTTTCTTGGTCTTTATAAGTTTTGGCTCCTCCTTTATTGGTGATGTGCAAAACAGTAGGGTGCTTGAGAGAACAAACTTGACATGTCAGCCTTTGTGAGCATCCTTTGCTCATGTGCCCTGACTCCAAACATCCAAAGCACACTCCTTTCCTTTTCAAAAAATCCAGTTTTTCATTGTGAGCTTTCCTGTTAAATTGAGAGCAGGTATCAAGCGTATGAGCGCCACTGCAAAATAAACAAGGCTTTCCATTATCTTTAATAGATTGGACATGGGAAACACTGCCCCCTGCTGGTCTTGTCAATGGGGACACGCTGGTAACTAAACCACTCTTGCTCCTTCTCACCATGCTGCCTTTTGGCAGCTGTGGTACCTGGAAGTTTCCTTTTAAAATTGGTGCAACGTCTTTTAAGCTGCCGAATACTGGGTGGGATAAGACTTTAGCTTGATTATCCACAAAATTCACCAAATCTGCAAACCTGGCTCTTCTTCCACTCTGCTCTTGCAGGTCACAAGCTTTGAACCTCCATTTTTCTTTCAATTTATAAGGAAGCTTGGAAATGATGGCTTTCATATTCGTTGGATGATCCAGTTCCTCCAGATAATCCACCGTGTTCATTGCGTTGAGGCAGCTGTTTAAAAACAATGAGAAGCTCTTCAAAGATTCAGCATCCTCCACTTTTATAGATGGCCAACAGATTGCCTTATCCAGGTAAGCTGTGGCAATTGTGTAGTCATCTCCAAAATGTTTTTTCAGCAGTCTTTTTGCCTCCAGATATCCTCTGTCTGCTGGCATATACTGGCAGCTGCGCACAAGCTCCTGTGGCTGGCCGGCTGTAAACTGCTCCAAAAAGTGAAGTCTGTCCCTGCTGTTGTCCGTTCTCTTCTCAATTCCATATTCAAACGCTCTGATGAAAAACAGATAGTCCAATGGTTCGCCTTTGAAAACTGGTATGGAAAGTGAAGGTAATGATGACATATTGTGCTGCTTTACCAGAGCTTCTGTAATTTTGTTTTGCTTTTCCATTATTTCCGCTAACTTGTCAACGCTGGTATGCTCTTGCCTTGGTGCAGAGTTGAACCTCTGCATGGTGGTTGATTTGTGGTCATGCTGCTGAGCGCTCACGTGAGTTTGCATGCTTTGTTTCACTGTGTGCGGCAGGTCATAACCTTTGACAGAGGTTTCTCTAGTTTTTGGTCTCACCACTTGTGGATGTTGTACCTTTTCAGTGGAAACTTCCTCGTGTGGATTTTGAGCAGCGCCCTTTCTGTAGTACGAGCTCATTCCATCAGATTGAAGAGATTTTTTGGAGCTGTCTCTGGCTTGCATAGACTCCAACACACTGATTTTTGCATTTGCTGCGGCGAGTTCAGTTTCCAGCTCCAATTGTTCCTGTCTCCTCTTCAATAGCTCCTGTTGCGCTTCAAGCTCGTGTTTTTTATCCAAGGCCGCAACTCTCTCCATGATGGCTGCTCTTTCGGCACGAATACGAATATGCGATGATGTTCCGGATGAACCTGACCATGACGTAGCCTTTGATTTTGGGGCATTAGAAACGCTGTCATCTGGTCCAATGTCATCCCAGTTTACATCACCTGGTTGCTTGTCGTTATCCACCATAGTGAATGAAGTCATCTGCTGTCCATCTCCAATACTTGACTGTTTGACTTCACACAACCATATTTGCACATCCTGTCCAAAAGCACTCAATTCAGGAATCTTATATTTAAGCCACTGCACTTGTTTAGCATATTCATTGTCAGGTAGCAAACCTTCAAGTGAATTCTGACATGCATTTGCTTCGTCACAAAGTCTGTTCAGTTCATGCAAATGGCCTTTTACTTTATTAGCATTTTCATTTGATTGCATGAGCTCTTTCATTATTTCCATTGTTTTTTTTGCCTGTTTGCACTTCAAGTTTCTTGTTTTTTGGGTGTTGAATAAAAACATCTCCCAACCCTTGGCAGTTAGTTTGATAACCCTTTTTTCCTTTACAGGGCCCGTCACATTTTCCATTGCGACATTTTGCTTTTCAGCATCACCATCTTGTCGCTGAACAACAGGATCAATGTTAGACGTGACGTTTTCATCCATTGCTTATATTCAACTTTGGCGTTACATTTACAGACTTCAATCCTTCGGATGTGCGAGTGCGACATTCCCAATGAATGACGCTTCATTGAGTGGGCGTGACAGATTAATGTTCATTGACGCTGCGTGCGTTCCATTTGTTTGCACAACAGCGTTCGAACGATCGTCATGCGCCAGTTTTAGACAATAAAAGCGCGACTATTTCCCTGTGAAATGTCGGGCTTTGCTCTTGGTGAATTGTTGAGTTTCAGTTCGACGCGCCCAAGCGTGCTTGTGATAAACAATAATTCTGGAGGATGCGGCGATCCACTGTTCAGATTGTTTATTTGTAATCCAAAAACAAAAAACAAAAAACAAAAACGGTCTTACCGCGACAGCGGACAATGCGGCACAGGTTGTTTGCAAACTCACAGATCGACAAAGTAATCCAACAATCGTCAAAAAATGAGAAATCCAAAGAGTGCTTGAAAAGCGGTCTAAAACTGTTTGGCTGCATTCAACTCAAGAGACCTGCCGGCCCCGTTAACCACCCTAATATAGTTCAGGTGCTGCAGTCACCTGCCTATGGTGATGTGGGGGCATGGCCCTTAGCGCAACCAATACTAAGAAAATACTAAATAAATAAAACAATTACTTTTGTGTCCATAATTAACACATTAAGCCACAGTGCAAATAAATCAGAAATAAGGAAAGAAAATAAATATTTTGGCTCCAACATGCACTTTGTATCTGTTATGAATTTTAAAAAAAAAAACATTCATAACTAAACTCAGTTGTTGGTTTCCATCTCTATAAGTTAACAAAGATACATAGATACCTATGAAACACTTGTTTATCTTGCTGAAACTAATACTAGGTTACTAGTACTAGATACACCAGTATACTCTCCCGGAGCACAGATCAACCCACTCAAACAAACAAAAAGCATTTTACTCAGTCAGATAAGATTACTAAATGCTGGATGATACACTGTTTTGTGCATTATTTGGGTAAATAAAATAGTTCTATTATTCATACCTCCGCCTACCATTTATTATTACCTAAGGCATAGGGCATTTAAAAAAACAAAACAAATGTCATTCCGGTGTGCCACCCGTCTGTGCCCCGAGCTTGCCCCCCCAAGAAAAAAATTCTAGGACCGCCCCTGTTTCCAACACTGTGGATGCTCGGTTGTTTATTGCAGCAGACAGATAAACAATTAAACGGCTAAAGCCATCTATTCCACCGTGAATGACAAATCTCCAGCTTTTGGTAAAAAAGGGAGAGAAGATGGAAAGAAAAATCTAAAATATATAAGGCATCAGATAGCTAATTGAAAAAGGTTCATGCACAGCTTATTTGACACAAAAAAGGTATGGTACAAAGATGAAAAGATTTGGAGTGGGTAGAAAATCTCAATGTTTCATTTGTTCAAGTATTTAAAAACAGTTTTGAAAAATACCGTATTCATTTGTGGTTTCCATCTATGTGCCACATTACATTTGGTGCAGGAACAGAATACTGCCTCCGTCTTAGTGTGCGATTGGCCAAGGCTCGCACTTCAGTCCCAATTGGGTCCACTCTTCTTAAGGAATCACGTACTCTTTGAACTACAACAACAGCAAAAAAAAAAAGAAAGACAAACTACATAAAATATTAAAGGCACAAATCCGTGTTAACACAGATAATGCTGACAAAAGGTATGATTTAATTTATTAAATACCCCCACTTTCTTTTTTTTAAATATACCGCCATTCTTTTTTTAATCATCCATGTAAGCACTTTTAGCTACATTTTGTACGGAAAGCGTTATACAAATAAAGCTAATTATATTTGTTTGTTTCGGTTAAACTGATGCACAATACAGATTACTGAATACATTCATGTGGGGATCAACTTCATATCAAACTTACTTTGCACTCGTACATCCCCTGGCATGAAGGAATGCTCTCATCATTCTGTACCCTGTGTTTGGGTGACTGAATTGGATTTCTGCAATGACGGCATCCAGCTCTTCATCACAAAGTGCTGAATACATGTCCGACATTCTAAACAAACAAAGAATAATTCCTGAAATTTTACTTGGCAAGAGCCAAAACATATATGATTAAAAGCGTCCATTTTCACTGCAACCATTTTGACGTGTATTTGTTGTATCATTAGTGTTATTAGGTACAAGTGTTGCTGCGTTCATTGCAAGGTTAACGTCATTTGCGTCAATAGATATGGAAAACAACTACACTTAAGTTTAAAAGAAATGTGCACGTTTTGTAAATGGCAATTTCTTAATATTATTATTATTATTATTATTATTATTATTATTATTATTATTATTATTATTATTATTATTATTATCAGTGTTCTGTTAAGGTGAAACAACAAAGAAAACTTTAAGTCTAAATTGTTTAATAAATAGGTTAAGAGCAGTTGGTGTAAGTATGAAAGTCATTTCATTTATTTGTTGCATTAAGAGAAGCATTTATAGAGCGTCGTTGCCACCTACTGGCATCTTTCGGTAGTTTCTGTTGTAATTTTGAAGCGAACTTTATACCGGAAGTAAGACACGGGAAACACACTGCCAGCGTTTTCTGATGAGCACCCGTTCCTGTAAACCAGTGTTTGTGTGCCGCGAGATATTGTCAGGTGTGCCGTGGGAAATTATCCCATTTGTGTGCATGTGCAGTCTAGCGCCTGGCAGAGTAATCATGTAGTACTCTTCCATACCAGTAGGTGGCAGCAGCAGGTAGCTAATTGCCTTGTATGAGTGGAGGCAAAGACGGTGACGTCGAGCAAAGTTTCTGGCGTGAGGCAATACAATGAAAGCTATCTTTCATTTGGATTTACTTTTACCGGAGATGCAACGGCACCGACTCCGTTGTGCTTGGTATGTGGTGAAAAGCTCTCCAACAGTGCTATGGTCCCAAGTAAGCTTAAACGTCATCTCCAAACGAAACAGCCCTCAGTTCAAAAGAAAAATGTGGAGTATTTTGTTCGCCTGCGTGAACACACGGAGAAACAGGCAACTTTCATGAGAAAAACCGCAAAAGTAAACGAGAGAGCCCTTAAAGCTAGCTACCACGTCGCTGAACTAGGGTTTCCACCTACCAGAGTTACAAATCCGGGACCTCTGGGGGGTGGGGGGTCTCAAGTCTGTCGACTGGGGGGGTCACCGAAATATACGGGACACAAAGTGAAGTCCTGTATCAGTTCATTACGGGACAGGTTTTTTAGTTGCCAAGTACGGGACAATCGCGTATTTTACGGGAGTAGACCACAGGCAGAAATCAAATGAGGTTTTGTCATTTTCCCTTAAAAACGGGACAAATTGTGTCCCGGGAGAGATTTTATTTTTCCCGGGACAGGTGGTGAAAAAAGAGAACAATTCTGGGAAAAACGGGACGGGTGGCAACACTACGCTGAACTTGTGGCTAAATCAAAAAAGTCCCACACTGTGGCAGAGCAATTAATACTTCCCGCCTGCAAAGCCATTGTAAATGAGACGCTCGGACCCGAAGTGGCTAAAGAAATTGCCAAAGCCCCTCTCTCAGATAACACAATCTCCAGACGTATTAATGAGATGTCTGCAGACATCGAAAGTGTGGTTTTGGACAAGATCCCTATCAGTAAGAAATTTGCCTTGCAACTTGATGAGTCTACTGATATAAGTGTTGTTGCAGATTCTGAAGTGGACATTTCACTTTGATTTTCAGAGTGATGACACCCTGGAAAAACTCCATCATTATAAACTCTCCATCATTTATTCTGTATTCAGGTTGTGGTGCTGCAGTTTGTCAGAGCTCAGCTGTGATTGGCTGCTCTCAGCTCTGAAGTCCAACCCCTCCCACCTCAGACACCTGGACCTGGATGGGAACCAGCTGCAGGATTCAGGAGTGAAGCCACTAATGGATCTTGTCTACAGCAGTGACCATCAACTGGAGAGTGTGAGGTCAGTACTGGTTTAGAACCATTGGATGATGGTTCCAGCACCAAAGCCAGTTGATCCCACAGCAGAGGTCCAGTGTTCCCAGTCACAGTGTGAGAGGAGGACGGTGACGTCCAGCTGCTCCTCATTCATCCAACATCTGCTGCCAAACTGCTTCTTCTCTCAGTTCACCACCCAATTATTGATCAGTTCATCTTCATCAGGCCTCAGTATCAGTCCAACACTCCTTGGTCACATGACCTTCACATGTTCCACACTAGACATGTGACTGAGAGTCTGCTTCTTCTCACCAGTCACTCCACCATCTCCATCAACAGTCAACGTCTCTGTGATGATGCGTTCAAGGACCGTGAGTCCTGACTCCTGCTGTCTCTTCTTATCTTTGCAGGTGGTGGTGAGGATGAGGAGAGTGAAGAGGAGAGCGCCATCTACTGGTGGCTGACAGAACTACAACAAGTGGAGCCAAACAGCAAGCTGTGTGTCACGACTAGTGATGGTGAGGTGAAGCCTCATGAGGCATTGAACCACTTGAGCCAACTGGTTCGAGAAACGGTTCATTTCTCGAAGCTTCATGTGCACACGAAACCACCTACTGGCCAAATGTACAATCACAGGCAAGCTGTGTCTGAACCATGTGTGATGCATTGAATTTTTGTGTCTGTTATGTCTGTTGGGAATGACTATGAATTGCAAAAAATGAATGACCAAATAATTTCTGTACATAAATTATATATATATTTTTGTTTTTTTTTCTCACTTATTTATGATTATTTTTATCGGTACTGATGCCAGTGGTTATGGGGATGCTCCAAACAAATTTTGTTGTTAACTTTGTTCAACAATGACAATAAATAAATAACTTGACTTGATAACTATGTGTATGATACATTTTTTGAATGTATTCTGTTTGTGCAATTTTTTTCTGAAAATGGCATGGGTGTAATCAGGCAGATGACAGTGAAAGTGATTGTGGGACTTGGAAAAGGGCATAGATCAGGGGTGCTCACACCTTTTCAACATGCAAACTACTTTTAAAATGAGCAAGTCAAAAAGATCCACCTCCTATAAAACAGGAAAAGTCATTCAGCAATATATTTGTAGTCCAATGATAAAGAAAGAAAGAGGATTAAATGGGTCAACATGTTCCCATGTGCATTTATGCTCATCATTGCACAGAAAACTCATGGTTTAAAATTGTTTAGGTTATATCTGCTTATGTTTGATTTTATCAATTAAAGTGTGTTTACGTTAAGATGTTTTGCTGTATAGTTTTCTGTTTTCCAGCGCATAGGTTAGGGATAATTGGTGTGCGTGTGTGTGTGTGTGTGTGTGTGTGTGTGTGTGTGTGTGTGTGTGTGTGTGTGTGTGTGACGCAGACGTTTTGCCAGCAGCATCTCCCAGGATCTCCGGCGCGTCTGCAGTGCGTGCGCACTTTGAAGCGCATTTTCCGAGCGAGGCGTCTCCATCAGTTTATGCCAGGATTGCAAGCTCACGTGACAACCCCGGTAGTTTTGCGTGTAAAACAACAGCGAAACTCTTTTTCCTGTCCCTGTCTGGTCTTTATTTGATCTGAATAGTGCCGAAGCCGATAGTCACATTTACGTTTCACTGTAAAGCACAGCACATTTAAGAACAAAATCCAGCACATCGTACATTATGACCAAAATCAACCAGATCCACCGTGTTTTCTAATCCTGCCTGAACGATTCTACCTGCTGTAATTGACGCGGATCTCTCTCTCTCTCTCTCTCTCTCTCTCTCTCTCTCTCTCTCTCTCTCTCTCTCTCTCTCTCTCTCTCCCTCTCTCCCTCTCTCTCTCCATGCGATCACCCAAACTCCCTTCGCAATTGACCAGTAGATCGCGATGGACGTAATGGGCACCCCTGGCATAGATGCTTGTGTAACATGGACATTGATGTACAGGACAGGGGGCTCCATCCTATCACCTCTCCTCTCCTCACTCTCTCCCTAAGCTCTCAAAACTATCTCCAAACTAAACGCTATCTAGTCTCTAACACTCCAAACTATAAACACTATCCAAAATCTAGTCATCCAAACTCTCTTCAAATCTCAGTTGACTGCAACTCTCCTACAATGACCCCCATTTTGAATGGAGCCTGAGGGGTCTATATAAACCGTTAAAATATGAATTGCAGATATATATATATATGTATATATATATATATATATATATATATATATATATATATATATATATATATATATATATATATATATATATATATATGTATATATATATATATACATATATGTATATATATATATATATATATATATATATATATATATATATACATACATATATATATATATATATATATATATATATATATATATATATATATATATATATATAAATATAGGTCCACTTTTCTGCTACAGCTGGCCATTTTCATTTTACACCGTCCAAATTTACAGCCCAGGGCGCTGGGACGAATTGCAAATTGTGTGCAGATACAGGCCTACACTTCAAATAATTATGAGAAAAATCCAACGTCAAGAGAGCACTTCCATTAGGAAATAGTCAACATGAAATTTCGTCTTCTACTGACACCTGCTGGTCAAATTGAATAGCTGCAAATATTGTGAAGAAGTTGTCATCTAATTCTAATCCTAAACAATATGGCCATTCGAAGTCAAGTATTAAGACAATTTATCAGGTTTGTACTGCTTGATTAAACACATTCATCCCGTTCCAGTGCACTAAAACCCACTTCCCTTCAGGACCGTGTCAGCGAAGCGAAAACTTCCTTGAGTGACGCTGTTTCCCAGCATGCAATGCGAACTAGCGATTCACAATACAATTTCATCACAAACATGGATGTAAAAAATAAAAAGGGATGAAAAATGAAACTTCAGGAACACCAACCAATACAATGCAATACAAGCAGAACTGGGCCGAAGTTTTATATTATGTACACCATAATACAGCCTTCTGGTGGACAAGCCATACTATTTAATCCGTGTCCTCCTATGGTACGTCCGTGGGAGGAAGCTCATTTTAGAGGTCACATGCTGGTTGCACGTCACTCCACCGATCACCTCGGGGAAGGTCGTTGCCCTTGCAGGGTACCTGATTCAGGTGAGTATATGGAAAATATGGGTCAATGTGGTCAGTAGTAACAAGAGAAGCTTGCTGGCAAAAATAATGCACTGCAAGTGGATGTGACACTTTTTTCTTGTTTTGTATGAGCATTTAAAAAAAACCACAACATAATAATAATATGGATTTTGACCATGTATGTTTTGGAGTTCATTGAAAGAGATTAATATATATATGTATATATATATATATATATGTGCGTGTGTGTAACTTTAACTAACTTATCTATTTCTATCCATCTATCAAACTTACTATCTAGGGATCTATCTACTACGAACTCTCAAAAAACTAACGGACAACCAAGAGCAACAAAACCAACCTACTGCAATTCGTATATTTTAGTGTGTGTGTGTGTGTGTGTGTGTGTGTGTGTGTGTGTGGGGGGGGGGGGGGGGGGGGGTTAAAATGAGCACAGTGATGGTTCCGCAGCATAAAGTGTATCTTCAGTCGTCGATTGTATGTGTGGGAGTCCCTCAGGTTCAGCCCAGCTGATTTAGTGTTCGGTGAGAGGACCCTTGCGTCTGTTAAGGGGTAAGTGGCTTTCCGATGTTAAACGAGTAGAGAATAATGTGTTAGATTAAGTAATTTTTTTTCCGTGAACGCTTGCATCGTGCTTGTGAAACTGCTCACCAAACTCTTGTCGCCAGCCAGTCTAAAATGAAGCGGCAGTTTGACAAGAAAGCTGTGGCTCGAGTTTTTGAGACAGGCGTTGTGTGTTGGTATTGTTGCCGTTACCCGGTTCCGGTTTGCAGGCTGGTTTTTCTGGTCCGTATGTCGTGGAGCGCAAACTTTCCGATACAGATTATGTAGTGCACACTCCTGATAGAAAACGATCGTCCCGCGTCTGCCACGTCAAAATGTTGAAAAGTTACGCCCGGTTCACACAGGACGCGGAAGCGCCGCGAAGCGAAGTGAAGCGCTGCGAATCGCCGCGAAGTGAAGTGCTGCAAATCGCCAAGCGCTTCCATTCAGCGCCCATGTTAATCAATCAGTGCGTTTACATGCAGAGCTTAATCGGACTAAGCAATCATTCGGTTTTCTCGTCCAATCGGAGTTCTCACCTTGGTCCCCGTATACATGCAGCTGAGAAATTCAAATTATTGACGTGTCCTCCTCCCAACACTAGGGGGTGGAGTGAGTCTTTTCAGCCGGTCAGCTGCTTTCGGTTGACATATTAAATCTATTATGATATGGAACGATAGTTCATAATGTACGTGTTACTTGCTTTGCAGATAAGGTGTACCCTATTTCTTGTGCTCCTGGTTATTTTAAAAGGCAGACAAGAACGTTGTTTGCTGTTGGAGGGCTACAACAACACTTCGATGCTACGCTTTGTGCCGTCGCTACGGACCCCAAACTCTCGTTCTTGTTGGATTCGGGTTCGGAGCAGACTGGTGGGAGAGTTTGTGTACAGGTTTTGCAAAGGAACGGTGTCTTCAGTTATACACACGCTCATTAAAGTGCCGACCGTGGAGGAAGCTGGTGCCGCTGCACGCCGTTTCCAGCAGAATAACAGCGAAATTACCCAAATAAAAACAAATCAGGAAAACATCTCTTTGCTGTGCTTTTATTTACAAAGTTAAAATTCTTCTAACTTACAAAAAATGTGAACGAAAAGGTAGAAATATAAATACGAAGGAATACGTATTTGTTCAGGGGTGCGTAAAGCCGGAGCCCTGCATTTGCTGCGCTACCCTTTTTAAAAAGGTCTCCGTTGTGCGTTATTTTAATATGTCCATCTCTTTTAGAAGAGAAAGCATCGCCCCGGTCTCATCCTCTCTCCAAATGTCAACATTCTTATTCGCGTTTGCCAGGTTGTTTCGCGCCGTCTGTTTTGTTAGACGACGTAGTTGTGCGGTCATGAGTCGCGAGAGCGAGGCGTGGCGCATGCGCACTCGCATTGTCCAGTTAATAGTCCGATTAAGGCGTATACATGGCAGAGAAATTCAAATTCCAATCGCATTATCTGGATGTCTCAGTCGGAGTTCTCCGATTCCAATCGGAGTTCTCAAACTCCAATCATAATCGGAGTAAGGTGTTTACATGCACGTGAGTTCTCCGATCATAATCGGACTAAGGCAATAATTAGATTTTCTCTTGTGCCATGTAAATGCACTGAATGTAGTGGTTCAGACCTGACGCGAACAGCCGCGCGGCTCGTGCCATTCATTTCAATGGAAGCGGAGCGCCGACGAATTTCGCGAGCGAGGCTCCAACTGGTTCACACCAGACGGGAACAGCTCCGCGACGGTCGACAAGCGCTTCTGCTCAGCTGCAGTCTTTTTTTCACTCCCACTTGAGCTTCTTTTTTTTTTTCTTTGAAAAAAAACAAACAAAAAAAAACATTTTCATCATCGCCCCCCCTCGCCCCGTAAGCGAGCCCGCTCCGTAGTTGACTTTCGTGTGTGTGTGTGTGTGTGTGTCTGTGTGTGTGTGTAAATAAATAGAAACACGCACTCAGGTGTCCATCTCAAGACAAGACCTCTTTCATAATGATCATTGACCGGCATCTCTAGGATCAAACAGACGTATTTTGATCAAGTCTTTCTCTGTGTGTGTGTGTGTGTGTGTGTGTGTGTGTGTGTGTGTGTGTGTGTGTGTGTTTAATCTCTCTCGCACTCTGATACAATGTACTGACAAATATAACATACAAATATGATATATGATCGAATTTGTCATTGGGTTTTTATTTTGAAATTAGTTTATTTTGAAAATTCACCGGATTTTCTCGTTTTTATTGAGCGACTTCCTGTACTATTGACGAGGACCGCTCGCGGCTCGCGCACGAAATAGAGCAGACGCCAAAACAACAAATGCATGCCGCGAGCCGCGCAACCACCACATTGATTAACGTCGGCGCCGAATGGAAGCGCTCGGCGGCGCTTCGCTTCCACGTCCAGTGAACTGACGTTAAATGCATGGCGCGATCCGCGAGGGGAGCCGCGCGCCTGTTCGCGTCTGGTGTGAACTACTACATTGCTTAACATGGGCGCCGAATGGAAGAGCTCGGCGCTTCGCGGCGCTTCGTGGCGCTTCCGCGTCCAGTGTGAACCGGGCGTTACGTCGCTTGGAAAAATGTGTCGCCTGAGCCTCCGCCCCCTCCATGCCCATTGGCGGAGGGAGGGCTCATTGAAAAAAAGAAATCGGTGTTCCTTCGGCGCGCCTGGGAAACTCTGAAATTATGAATAACTTAAGCTCGTTTTTGTCCCATTTGCCTGCATCAGCCCGTCATGATATTGTTAAATTAATTGAGAGCCACCCACTATTGTTTTCTGACCACCCCCGCCGTACGTCAGTTTTGCACCATGACATAGAAGTAGAGGGACATGCCACAAGTAAGCAGCACGCACACAGAGTCCATTCTGGGAAGTTAAGAAAGAAGCTTTGGCTCTCCTTCTGACAGTGCCCATCTTGATGTTAATTTGGGGTCAGGTTTTTACAGACTATGATGCCCTCGTGGTCCTGGATAGGATGCGCAATCAAACCAGCCGTAGATGTGGTGGTCTCTGCTCCTGCAAGACTTCAATCTCCAGATTTGCCACAGGAAGGGGGGTTGATAATGTGTTGGCAGATGCGTTATCACGTGTACATGTGGACTAGCTGCGGAATTCTTATTTCAGGGGAACTGAGGTTTTTCTTGTTTAGTTTTGTTTGTAGGTATGTTAATAGGGTTTAGTTCTTAAGAGAGGGGGTGTTATGACCCACAGGTGGGTCTCGGTGCCTCTATCTAAATAACTATTACCAATTTTAAACGTTTAGTTTTTTACTACTACACAAATGTAAAGTCAAACAACATACGCTTACAGAAACTCACACAACAAAATATGAATTAAAATGTGTAAAACAAAAAGAAAAAAAAATCAGCATTCAGATAACAGTTTTGTCCTTTAGTGAAGATTGACAATGAGAAAAACCAAGAGCCTCATCTTTGTGCGGCTGATCCTGTTTCTTCTCTCTGTAAATATCTGCCCTGTTTTGGAGAAGATTCTCTCTGAGGGGACTGATGTTGCTACAATGCACAGTCTCCATGCCATCACATGTGTAAGGCGTCGGTAAATTGAAGCCTGCAGTTTGCAGTTGCAGCTGTTGCACGACAAAACGGGTCAACCAACCCGACAAACGACCCGGGTGATAATCGGCTCCGATCGGCTTGCGATGGAATTGGGACACCCGGGACAACACCACCTTTTTTTTTACCTGCCGCACGGAATGACGTTGAGCGTAACGTACGCTAAATCATAATATCGCGCCAGTCAAGGTCATATCGCGGGCCTGTCCCGCTCACCAGATATCCAAGAAGGTTGGTGAGGGCTGAGCGGGCAAAACCTTTGGTGACTAAGTACCGAAGGGGTGAATTTTTTCTCTACCTTTTTGCGCCTGAGTAAAAAAAGGGGGCACAGGGACGCCTGTGCAGCTACAAGTAATAAGTCTAGACAGGGATGAGGAAGAACCAGAGCAAAGTGACTGCTGCAGTTCCCCAGGGGGGACAAATTGTGGACGACATGCGGAAAAAATACGGTCCAGATTGTCTTGATATGTTGGATGTTTGGGTTGAAAAGTATGGTTTCCCAGAGGGGGGATCACTGAGTATGGAGGAATTGAGAAACCTCCGGGATAAACTGAATATAGCCAAGGGAAAGGTTACAAAAAAGAAAAACCCAAACAGGTGGGAGATTCAAATCATCAAAGATCATGAAAGGTGTTTTTCATTCTGGAAACCTGAAGCAGAGGTCAGGGACAGGAAACAAGTAAAGAAACGTGTGAACAGCGCTGGGCGCTGGAGCACAGGGGTGACAGAGATAACGGCAGAGGGTGCACACGCTCACACACACTCCCCAGAGGAGGGAGAAAAGGAGCCACTCACACACGAGCATTCAAATGCACCAAATCGTCTGTATCCTTCTCTTACAGGCCTGAGGGACCCTCTCCTGGACATGCCTGTCTTCCCTCCTCCCGCCTGCCCTCATCCAACGCTACCACCGTACAACCCTGCGCACTCCAGCACCGACGCCGCAGCGTCGCCACGTTCATCAGGACTGCCGTCAACCAAACGGCCAGCCTCATCACTGCTTTCAGACAAGGGCTGCTCCCCCAGATCGCCAAAGCAGTTAACAGAAGCTGCTGCGTGGGGATTGAAGATGCCCGGCTGACAGAGGTCCGACGTCATGCAGTGCACGCTGAGAGGCTTCTGCAGGAGGCCAGCGATGCAGAGGACAAGAAGATAAAGCGTGCCTCCCTCACCATGATGAAGCACCTCAGTGACACGGCGAGACGGCCCTACAGGAACAACGACAACCGACGAAGGGCGACTAGCGGAGACAGAGGCGAAAAGGGGGCGTGCCACATCTGCGGCCGCATGGGTCACTGGGCCAGAGAATGCCCTGACAAAGGAAGACACCGCGGGCAGAACCATGCCCACCGCAGCCAAGAGAGTGATCGCGAGGACCGGAAAAGAGGATCCAGAGGGGACCAGGACGTGTTTATGTAGCATAATTGTGGCAAAGCACTGTTCCTGCTTTTGTTGTGGTTTGTGGCGTGTGTGAGAGTGATCAGTGAGCAGGGTGCAGTTACCCACTTCTGCCAGTGGAGGTCGTGTTCGCCCCGGGGAATAACGCTAGAGAGGTCTCTCAAGTGGCTCGTGAGACCTATGTGGAGCGAACCGTTGTAGCGGACGTTAACGTGTGTGTTATCTGTTGTGCTTCCACAGGTGAGAAGGGGAAAGGGTTGAAAATAAGAGCAAATGTATGTGTGGCTGTTTCGTAATTGAAGTCTGAGATCGAGGGTATGTGAGTTAAATTTACGTTTTGAATGTATCGTCTCCGAGTGATTACCTAGCGAAGAGGAAACAACGGCTAGCCCGTTGCTAGGTTACCAGGAGGCGGGGTTGACGCTCGGTTACGTTAGTGTTCGTTTAACGTTATGGGATGTTTATTCAGTAGAAATGTGAATATTTAAATGTATACGAGTAAGATTGAATGTGGGAAACGACATGATTAATAAGTTCAAGTCGAAGTCGGGTATGGATCTGTGTTTTGAAATGTAAAAAGTAGATAACGCTCGAGAGGAAGTCTCTCAAGTGGCTCGTGAGACCTATACGGAGCGAACCGTAGTAGCGGACGTTAACATGTGTGTTGTCTGTTGTGCTTCCACAGAAAACCAAAATAAAAGCTTCTAAAGAAACAAAGAAAAACAAAAATAAATGTGTCTTCGCAACATTACCACGCTACATTTACGTTTGACTATCTGCTTTAATATAAAACCGCAAAAAATGTGTTTTATAATTTTCTTTATATAATCTACAAACGTATTAGTATGATCCAGGGAAAATTCCATGTTTGTTTGCGAAACTCATTGGAAGAATGAAGAAAATCTGTTCGATTGTTATTGTCATGAACATGAATCACAAAACATATGTATATATATATATGTATATATATATATATATATATATATATATATATATATATATATATATATATATATATATATATATATATATATATATATGTATATGTATATATATATATATATATATATATATATATATATATATATATATATACATATATATATATATATATATATATATATATATATATATATATATATATATATATATACATATATATATACATATATATATTGTTTTTTTCATGTGTCACTTTAACAGAGACAACACCATCTGTAATTACTATGTTTGGTTGCATTTCCCTGGCAGGCAAAGATAGATGGAAGAGACATCCTTCTGGGTGGAAAATGGGACTGGCTTGTCTGTGGATGGTGGAGGCTCGCTGGGCTCATCAATCCGTCCATCCATTCACCTTGTTCGTCTCATCCTGACTGCAACACGCCACTGTGGAGGCTTGACATAACACACATTAGATTAATAACAGAAAAGCAAAAGGTGACTGATGGTGTATTATTTAGTGTGCTTCAGTTATAATTCTCATAATAATGACTGTTTTGCTGGCTTCACACAATATATATAATTGGCCTGTCTTAGTTAAAAGCCCACTCACCACGACAAGGTGCAGGCCAAGAGTGGGAACACAAACACAGACCAGAAACGAACAGGACAAATCCAGACAAGACTACAAAAAACACAAACACAAATAACACTAATATCACTTTGACCACTATCTTTTTTCACAAGAACTTTTATTTCTTTACAAATTGAACCTTAGATTGTGTCACAACAAACTAAATAAACCCTTGAAACAGCCAACAAAACATGAAATAACACTTCATCAATATTATAATGAGTATCCTCATAAATGATTTCAAGATAACTTTCAAGACTTTCTTATACATTTTTTTTTACGTCTGCTGTAATGATTTTCAAGTTTTTTTCATGTGAATATTTTAACATTGAACATGTTAACTGAACAGTCAATGTAAAATCCCTTCATTGTTGCTCTGACCTCTTCATCATTTGTGACCTCTTCATCATTGGTGATCTGTACATCATTTGTGACCTCTACATCTACATCAGACACAGTATGGCTGTCACATGGTTCCTGAATCACGAGAAAACTGTCTTCTTCCAAGATCTCTGACACCTCTTTACATTTTTTAGAATATGTGTGGTCAAAGATTTGATCAAAATCACGTGTGTGTGTGTGGGTGTGTGTGTGTGACTCACTTACCTTTTGTTTGGTAGACATGCTCTTACCTGATTTGAAGAAACTAAAAATGGTTGGGACAGCTGTTGAAGTTAGGCACTTTCTCTCACCACGCAAAATGAAAGATTTCTCCTCAAAGTGAAGAGCACACAGCCTGGAGTTGTCATTGGGTGTCCAGTTTTTTCTTCTCACATTTTCCACCCATTTGTGCAACCTTTTTCTGTCCCCAAAAGGAAAGCTGTAAAAAGCAAAACATTCCAAAAATAAATGTACAATATTGTTTTTTGTGTAATTTTACTTAAAATTGGGTATGCAAACATATTTAACTCATTTAAACTTAAGCACAATGCAGACAGTTGTGCAGAAAGTTTAGTGTTAGCTAAAATATCGGGCACACAGACGTACTTATTATGTATACATTTCTTTCCATTGTAACAGGTCACTACCAGATCTGCAATCCATTACCTAGAATTGGTTTTCCTTAAACTGATGTACAGGATTACTAATCTGACTTTGATGGGCAAATTTGACAACAGAATACAATTATCAAGCACTAAAACACAGGACCACAAAACAATTAAATGCATGATGAAATAATGATATGCTTTGTTAAATGAAATAAAAGCGCTGCCGCCTCACAGCAAGAAGGTCGTGGGTTTGATTCCGGGGCCCGGACCTGGGACCTTTCTGTGTGGAGTTTGCATGTTCTCCCTGTGTCTGCGTGGGTTCTCTCCGGGTTCTCCGGCTTCCTCCCACACTCCAAAAACATGCATGTGAGGTCAATTGAACGTTCTAAATTGTCCGTAGGTGTGCATGTGAGTGTGAATGGTTGTTTGTCTCTATGTGGCCCTGCGATGAACTGGCGACTTGTCCAGGGTGTCACCCTGCCTTCGCCCTAAGACAGCTGGGATAGGCTCCAGCAGACCCCCGTGACCCTGAATAGGAATAAGCGGGTATAGAAGATGAATGAATGAAATCTTTATTGAATGAATGACACATTTTATTTCACTCGTCGTTTTATGTAATTATTATTTTTTGCTCCATAGCTTTCATGATTCAGCATTACATGTTAAGCGTGATGAATTGCATGAAAAGAGAGAGCACTCACTGATAAATTAACATGGTATACTGTTTAATTCCATGAGGACGACAAAATATTTGCAAATTTGTGTTAGCGACACACATCGACAGGTGCAAGAGAAAGGGAGGAACTTTCAAGATCGTTGAGTTTTTATTTTTTATTTTTTTAGTTCTGATGAAATAAATAGACCAATCATTTTATTACTTTGTCTGCTTTCCAAAGAGGTTATTAATTAAAAAAATATGTGTGGCAGTGCTGTTATGGTCCATAGAGAGTTGCTTCAAAGAATTATCATTTATTATTCAGTGGCACATTGCTCACTTGTTTAATACACAAATAATAGTATATTATTATAATAATACTATTTTATTAATATAATAATAATAATAATAATAATAATAATAATAATAATAATAATAATAATATTAATAATAATAATCATTATTATTGATAAAATTTTGAAACAACAATCGTCAGTTGTTCCGTAAAAAATACATTCATTTCCATGTTGAATTTTGTACTGTTCGTGAGCGCGCACGTCTGTCAGTGACGATCTCCACACTGACACAACTGCGCATGCTGTATTATCCCATCAATGCGGAAGTCAAAAGGTTTTTGGGAGCCATGCGCTGGGTGAGCAACTTCATAGAAAGCAATGGGACGCCATCTTGGACTCTGGGGGCTTGCCGCACTGTCACGCAGGTTGTGACGTAGCGGGCCGGCGACGCCGACAGGTATGATGTGAATGATTGATAGCTACCATTCGTTCCCGTTAGCGAGAGGATTAAAAACAAACAGACACCATAATGGCATCAGAAAGGAGTTATCCCAGCGGTGCGGAAAAACGGAAGGAAAAGAAAACTGATCAAGAAAAACTTGCAAAGGGGAAAGGTAAGTTATTTGTTTATTTGTCCTGTTTGTTTATTTGTCCTGCTAGCCAGCTAGCTAGCGTCGGATAAATGTTAGCTGGCTGGCTAATATTTGTTCGTCATGAATCAGCGTTTTTGTTTGTTTTATGAAAGTTGACCATATCCTGTCAAGTTGGCCTATCCTGCCATGGGAATGACTGATTGACTCCACACCCGTTCATTCAAATTCTAACAGGGAGGGAGGGAGGGAGGGCATGTTGTAGTTGTTGTTGTAGTCAGTCCCCTGTTATTGTTCAGTGGAAGTTGTCTCTCACATATTTGACTCTTAATGTTATTTTAGCCTTAACTTAGGATGAATTTACTAAGCTTAGTTTGTATTTTGTAGGCCCTTCATTAGAAATGTGCTACTGTTTTATAATTCAAAGAAATTTTTTATGGAAATACTTTTTTTGGCATGGTGTTGACTATTTTAGACTATTGTGGTAGTGGGTCATTTATCTTAGTTTTATTACTTTAACTAGTACAGTGTGTAAAGTAATGCCAAAAACTCTTAAAAGTGACAGTTTTGTAATTGGGTAAAAGCTTTAAATGGACACTGCAATCATAATGTTTAATTTAAAAACAAATACATTTTTAATTTTCCTATATTACTGCAACATCACTGTAATAATAAAATAGGAAAATGTGCTTCTGATCTGTTTTGCTTGATGATCTAGTGAGCTTTGTCTCTGCAGGAGCAATTCTAAAATATGTTGGCGCTCCAGACATTGAGCCAGAGGGATCTCCCGAACATCCTGACCAGGAAGCTCCAGGACCAACACGTTCCTCAGAACCTCCTTCTGTCCAGGTGAATAATGTGTGTTATTCTTAGTAGCTAAGCTGATAAGTGTGGGACAAAACTAAGGCAATTAAGCATTATTTTAATTGTTGGTTTGCTTTTTAGTGTTGCACTTGTTGGTTTGTTGAATTTTCTTATTTAAAGTAAGCATTTTTTTTTTGTTCTGTTGTATTTATTGACATATAGAGGATTCTTTTCCTAGTATTATAGTGTTTGTTTGTTTTTAAATCAGTTTAACTTGCCTGAGTTGCTCAACTGAAGATGTTTAATTTTACCTGTAGCCTCACGAGGTGTAATAGATTGTGGAATCTTAGTAGACCTTAGTAGACGCACGCTGCTGAGAGTGGCAGCGATCAGCTCCGATGACCGTGGTACTTGTAAATAAGGCAAATGCGCCATCTAGTGGGACGCAACATGTTTACTCGTGTTGGAGCAATGACAAGTACTACTAACAAAACAAAAGATGCACAGGGTAAAAAAAATAATCATAAACTCAAGCCCAACAAAGATAACAGATGGGCATAACTGTACTTAGTAATGATTACTAGTACTACCAACATTTGTATATTTTACTTTCAACTCGAATTTGAACTATTCATCCCCTTTTTTCAGCAGCCATTAACACTAATAAATTAAATTAAATCAAAACAATAAATTAAAGCTGCAAGCAGCGTTTGCGGGACTGAGCCGCCGTGGCCGACGCGATGCCCAATGACCCCCGATGACGCCTGACCCCTGTCGATGCCCGCAATTGACCCCCGTCCTCTGCCGACGCCCGGCGACATCTGCTGAAAGAAGTCAATGCAAATGATGCAGATTTCTCACCTCCATTTTTTTTTTTTTGGAGGATGTTGTCAAATGTAAAATATTGGCCTTGATGAGACAAACACGTAGGTATTTGAATGACGTCTGTAGCACTTTTCTAAAGGAAACTGCAGGCATTTGTGTGTTGACAAAGAGGGAGAAGAGGTCTAATCATCATATGCCTGTGTATTTTTGACCTGCATTTCTTTTTAAGTGGCTGTCAAATGTAAAATATAGGTCTTGATGAGACAAACACATGGATGTTTGAATGACGTCTGTAGCACTTTTGTAAAGGAAACTGCAGCCATTTACAGTATAGTGTGTGTGTGTGTGTGTGTGTGTGAAAGTAGGGATGTGCGATACCACTATTTTTCCTTACGATACGATACCAGGTGATACCAAGGCTAGTATCCCGATACCAATACAGATACCGATACTTTTAGATGTCCAACTTGTGTATATGAAAATGATGACTTTTACAACGAAAACTCGTGAATGTTATTATAAAAAATGTATTTTATACCTATGTATAAGAATTAAACAAGCTGCCAAATATCAGACTTTGTTTTAATTTTAATCAGAGAAATCAAATCAACAGGTCAACTGAAAATCTGAGCAAATCTCTCTCAAAAAAGAGAAAATAAGAACAGCTGCTCTCAATTCAATATAATTCTTTTTGGACTTTTTGGACAGAGTGGTCTTCAGGTTAGAACTTGACAGAATATGTCTGTCTCTTTGGGAGTCATCTATGAAAAATTTAAATATTCTTGATGTAAAAGGAAGTCTTTTTATGGGAAGTATAACTCACATACCACCACAAATAGACTAAATAGCAACTGTTTTACTTGAAATGTGCCATTTAAGTAATTTAATTATTATGCTTTTCCAACTTAAAAGTGACACTGAATTGTGTTAAGATGATGGCAGGAATGTGAGTTAAATAAACAAATACATATTGTGCTGGGAGGAAACATTTTTATCTAACTAAATAAATAAAATATGTTTTAATGAAAAATTGACAAACATTCTGGTATTTTATGTAAATTTATCTTATCTACGTCTATATGCCTGTGATGGTGGGCACTGGGATGTATTTTCACTCCACCTGGATATTGCCTTTCTCTCTGCAGTGCTGGTTGGAAATTGCGCTAACGTTGACGGGGGGGGGAAGCACGCTATCGCTGTCGCGCTACGCTAACGTGTCGGCAAAGTTAACGTGCCAAGTTTCGTTGCGGGGGGGGGGACTGGACTCCAAGATGCTCCTGCTGATCACTGCTATGCTGGAGCTGGAGATGTGGGCTGTGATGTCTGCACTGGGAGGAAACTGAAGGCCCTCAAGTCCTGTCTGGTCTGTCGGGCCTCCTACTGTGACTCTCACCTCCAGCCTCATCGTGATGCTGCTCCCCTACAGAGACACAAGCTGGTGGAACCCAGCCAGCAGCTCCAGGAGAACATCTGCCCTCGTCATGATGAGGTGATGAAGATGTTCTGCCGCACTGATCAGAAGATCATCTGTGCTTTATGCTGTATGGATGAACATAAAGGTCATCAGACAGTGTCAGCAGCAGTACAGAGGCCTGGGAGGCAGAGAGAGCTGGAGGAGACCAGGCAGAAGATCCAGCAGAAGATCCAGCACACAGAGGAAGACCTGAAGGGGGTGGAGTCCATCAACGGCTCTGCTGATAAAGCAGTGAAGGACAGCGAGAAGATCCTCACCCAGATGATCCGTCTGCTGGAGAAAAGACGCTCTGAGGTGCAGCAGCAGGTCAGATCCACACAGGGGGCAGCAGTGAGTGGAGTCAAAGAGCTTGAGAAGAAGCTGGAGCAGGAGATGATGGAGCTGAAGAGGAGAGATGCTGAGCTGGAGAGGATCTCACACACACTGGACCACAGCCAGTTTCTCCACAGGTTCTCCTCTCTGCCAGCACTCAGTCCGTCTCCAGACTCCTCCAGCCTGGAGATCCGTCCTCTGAGATACTTTGAGGACGTGGCAGCAGCTGGACCAAGCTGAGAGATGAAATACAGCAAGTTCTGCACAGTGCACAAACGTCTGTTATTATCTGAGGAGAACAGAAAAGTGACATTCATGGAGGAATTTCAGTCTTATTGTGATCATCCAGACAGATTCACTGACAAGAAGCAGGTCCTGAGTAGAGAAGGTCTGACTGGACGATGTTACTGGGAGGTTGAGTGGAGAAGGGGGAGGGACTTCTGTGGTTTATTTTAGGGGGTTGGTGTAGCAGTGGCCTACAGGAACATCGGCAGAGCAGGAAGGTCAGAGGAAAGTAGATTTGGATTCAATTGCTGTGTCTCTATTCAGGTTCTGCATCCTTGAAGTGCGCATTTTGAAAGGAAGTTGCGTCATCGCACTGCGCGAAGGCTTGTCCCAATTCCCGAGGGTGTTTAGGACGCTCAAAATGCGCACTCGTAAATACGCACTCGTTTTAGCCGATTCCGGGGTTGGCCAGCCAGAGGGAACGGCGGTGACGAAAACGAGGAAATACGTCGAAGGCTAGACCGTCCCGAGTGGTTAGCGGGGAGGCGGGGTTTGGTCCGTCCTTCTAGGCTGGGAACTCTAAGAACGCTTCCTTCAGACGGAGGACACTCGGCCTCAAGGGTGCAGAACCTGAATTGAAACACAGCAAATGACAAATCCTGGAGTTTATATTGTTACCCAGGTGAATATTGGTTTCGTCACAACAACATGAGTACTCGTGTCTCAGGTCCTCGGTCCTCCAGAGTGCGAGTGTACCTGGACCACAGAGCAGGTCTTCTGTCCTTCTACAGCGTCTCTGGAACCATGGAGCTCCTCCACAGAGTCCAGACCTCCTTCACTCAGCCGCTACATGTTGGACTTTATGTTCCTTCAGGTTCTTCAGCTGAGTTGATGAAAGTGTGACTGAAGTCGTCAGAGAGACTCTGAGCTGAATTCTCACCTTTGATTCTTCTTCTGTCTTCACGTTTGTTACCCAGTGTCTCCGGCTGTCAATCACAGGGTGGGCGGGGCCTGGACGCCACTTCCTGTTGGTGCTCCTGGTGACTGTTGTCCACCTGCTGGATGTTTGTGCCACGTTGTTTCTCTTCCTCTGCAGCCCATTCATCCCGCAGATTAATAATGTGTCATTAGTCCACATGACAACTTTATTACTGTGGAAACACAGCTGAGGTCTGTTTCCACTCTGGACCTTTCCGCCCTGACCTTTGACCTTTCAACAACTCATCCATCTGATCAACCTTCTGACTGTTGATCCGTTTGTCAACAATCAGATGAATGCATGTAAATATTGTGAGAGAATTTTGTCTTTTGATTCTGCTTGTTGGCTCAATGTGACAACAGTCAATCAATAAGTCATGAAATATACCATCAGTCTATACTGCATAACAATGTCAAGTCAATGATCAAGTGTTGAATTGAAGCAATAAAGCAACAAGACAATCCAGATAAAGTCTCTGCTTGTTGGTAGATTTCTCTTCTGTCAAGATCTCCATGTATTCACCACAGACATTTAGAAAGTCAACACCATGAAGACAAGATCAAAGTTTCAAAAGCACATCAGTCAATGTGGGAAACAGCTGATATTTATCTGGCACACACACACACACACACACACACACACACACACACACACACACACACACACACACACACACACACACACACCACTATTTTACAGAACAAGTAGAGAACGGGTACTTTACTGACTCATAGTCTATTTACTTTATTGCATCTTAACCAATGTTCCCTCTAAGCTGCTTGCTTGCGCAATCGCGCACTACTTGCACATTCTCAGCGCACAAGGAAATCTATGTAGCACATAAAATAAAATTCAACAGAAACGTATTAATTAATAATTTTAGAGCTTTTATTAGGCGGCGCACCGCTACGCCTTCAGAATGATGATTTTTTTTTTTTTTCTTCCAGCTGCACCGTATGAGTCCAAAAGGCAGAGAAAGTTTCCAGGCTTTCACAGCCAAGCGGTGAACGCACAACCATCACGCACACACAGCACCACCTGCCGATGAACGGGCACCCGCAACCAGGGTTCTTCCTCCGGCTGCGCTAATGTCCAAGCCCAGTGCACCCGCTTTAAACCCCACCACCACGCGCCAGAAGCTTTTTAAAACATTCAGCAATGAATGCCCATTGCCCACCTCTGGGAATGCGAGCCGAAATGCGAAGAACTGCGGAGGACAGAGTTCTCAGCGTGGACACTGGGGTTGCCGGAGCGGCGGAGTGGAGACAAAGTCAAGTGCGTCCCGTCTCAGTTCATTACGGGACAGCTTTTTTAGTTGCCAAATACGGGACAATCGCGTATTTGAGCACGGAAACGACGCAAAGTCACAAACACAAATACAAGTTTAAAACGGTACAAAAAAAGGATCGTGGTGCAAACGCAAAAAAACAAAACAAAAAAACAACACGCTGCAGGACATAAAAACATTCACTTCATCAGAGGAGCGATGCAAAGCAAGAAAACGCTGCATAACGCATTCCCTACACCGGAAGTAGAGTTGCTCCACGAGGAGCGCTCCCCTACAGCGAAGAACAGTCCCGACACTTCCAGTGAGAGTCGCCGCCTCCTACAGTTTCAACACCGGGACATCTCGCGGGGGTGGAGGACCTCCACCTGAATGTGGGAGTGGGTGTGTTTCCACAAAATATGTGTCTTCATGGTATTTAGCTTTTTAATGAAAGGACTCTTAAAACACTGAAAAATAAATGCAATATAGCTATTTTATCACTTACTGTAAATGTACAGGTAGGAGACATTTCCTGCTTGGCATTGCTGCCTGTCGCACTTCTTTCGGTGCCCACGGGTCAGCTGCAGGGTCATCAACCATGAACTACCATTCATTGACGTTTCGCCCCTTGTGGCGGGACAGTGACAGGGACGTTTGCCTCGTTGATTCTGTGGTTGTTGATGGGGTGAGGTGTTCTTTCCCCAACTCCTGTCCTTGTTTCGTTCTTTCTTTTATACAGTCAGGCAATCTTTGTAGATACGCTACTTTTATTGTATGGCCGCAAGTTATAACAGTGCTCATCAGGTAAAACACCCGGAAGCCAACGTCATCAACTCGCACCAGATGTCTCTGCATATTGCATGGAACTTGGCTGCCATCTAGTGGTTAACTTTCGTAACATCTCCTTTAACATATGGAAAGAAAGCAGTTGAAAATGGACAATAGTGACCGGATGAGAGTTACGTGGCCAGCAACAACAATAGCTGGCTACAGGTTAAACAGAAATGACTAGTTCACTCTCCTAAACATTAGAAAAAAATGAACAGTCCACATGAACAAAGTGGCACAGAAATAAACAAGAGATGACATTCCTTCTTCAGAAAGTTTAAACAACAAAGTCTTTGCGGTACCTCTCAGGAGGTTTTATGTTGGATCTGGTTCTGGTCTGCTTGAGGCCTAAATGTCCAGATTGGGGGACACTTGGCACATCAGTCAACACTGGAGCCCGTTCTAGTTCTGAAGCCCCTTCCCTCCTGTCACCAACTATGTGCTCGATAGTTATATTATATATACATGTATATATATATATATATATATATATATATATATATATATATATATATATATATATATATATATATATATATATATATATCTTTTTTCTATATATTTTATGTACAGATGGGGTGTATGGGCTTAAGGTGCTTGGGTGTTTCTCTTTTCGGAAACTATTTCCTCAGCTTTCGAAAACACCCTCTCGCAGGGCACAGAGGATGCTGGTGTTGCCAGGCAGGTACTCATTTGCTAGCTTGTATAGGTTTGGGTATACAGCTTTGTGTGTCATCCAGTACACCAGAGGGTCCTGTGATAACACTGCACCTCCACTATGGCATCAGCAGTAGCATTGCTGGATGCCCTCGCTTCTTCAGCGTCCCGGTCCAACAGCTTCCACAGGTCAATGGCTGAAAATGAAACATTAGATAAAGTTTAGTCTGTACATGAAAAAATACAAATAAAGTCTATTGATCCAAATTCTATAATTTTTGTACCTTGGGAAGATGCAGCTGGTTCTGGCTGTGCTCTCGAAGTAGATGGCGGCTCCTCTTCATGCGGTACATTCCGGAACAATGCCGCACACTCAGATTTTAACCGGCGCACAGCTGACTCAGCATTTTCAGGGCTTTTCTTTGTTATTGTATGAATAAGTTGAGTAATACGCTTGCATAGTGGAGTGTTCGGCGGCACGATTTCAAAATGCTCCCAGACTTGAGATCTCTTCCTGGTTGGTTCCGTTGCAGAGCAATAAGAAAGCAAACCGAAAGCAATACGAAAGCTGATCAAATCAATCCAAAAGGTATCGACCAGATAGGCAACGCATTGCGCCGTTTCATCCATTTTAAACTCAACTGAGACCTGCCAGTCTTTCAAAGCCTCGCCCACTGAACCAAACCAGCAAGCTGATTCAGTCTGAATGAAGCAGTGAAGTGGTTCAAACGTCATCAGTCACGTGATTTGAAGCAAGCTCCGGAGCAGTGCTTCAGAAAAAAAACCCTACCGAGTTGTGGGGCGTGGTTTGAAGCCCCGTGTCAGAGAGAACATCACTAGTTGTGTCTGAAAGTTCATCTAGTTCCCAGTAGTCAGAGTAGTAGAAAGGTCGCAGTTCTGGAGCTACTGCTTGTGTAGCTGTGGGCCACCCTTTCAATATGTAAGTCTGCAGTGCACAACTTAGTGGATCTTTGATTGTGGCAGTTCTAATGGACTCCAGTGTAGCTGTTGAAATATTTGTGTCTGCGAGGTGGTCGACTCGTTGTAGGTCTTCGGTGGTGAGGCCCATGGCATAGATGGTGGCAGGTGTTGCCCATTCTGAAGAAGAGCTGCACCTAGGCCTGTCTCGCTGGCGTCACACTATAGTGTGACTTCTTCCTGCAGGTTGTAGTACTTGAGTACTGGGTGGCATGTGATTAATTGCTTCACAGTGTCAACGGCAGATTCATGTTGTGATAGCCATGTCCACTCCACGTCCTTATCTGTCAGGCGTTGGAGAGGCTCGCACACATCTGAGAGATGAGGAAGAAATTTGGCAAGATCATTTACAAACCCCAGGAATCTCTGTAGCGATTTAACATCAGTGGGTGTTTGCATGTGTTGAAACGCTGCCACCTTCTCTGGGTCAGGGCGAAGGCCCTCTGTGGTGAGAAGATGTCCCATGTATTGGACACTGCATAGTTTTAGTTTCAGCTTCTTTTTATTGAGCTTTAGATTGACCTCCCTGGCCCTCTGCAGCAAGGCAGTCAGGTTTCTGTCATGGTCAGTTAGTGCCTCTTCTGAAGTGTCTCCACAGCCGTAGAGAAGAATGTCGTCTGCAATGACACTTACACCGGTCAGGCCTTGCAACACCTCATGTTGCCTGCGTTGATATTCTTCTGCAGCTGGTTTTATGCCGAAAGGCATCCTTAGCCACCCGAATCTGCCAAGCGGGGTCCAAAAGGTGGTCAGATAACTGCTCTCTTCTTCAAGTTTGACTTGCCAGTAGCCATCTTTGGCATCAAGCACGGAGAATACTTTTGCTTTTGCAATGTCTGGGAGTATCTCCTCTATTGTTGGCATCTGGTAGTGTGACCGCCGTAGAGCTTTATTGAGTGCGCTGGGATCAATGCAGGTGCGCAGCTTTCCTGGCTTTTCTATGACAACCATGTTGCTGATCCATTGTGTTGGCTCTGTGACTCTTTTGATGATGCCATTCTTCTCCATGGATCGTATGGCTTCAGTGACTTTGTGTTTGAGCGGAATGGGAATTCGTCGTGGCACCTGATGCACAGGCCTAATGTCGGGGTCCACCTCGAGGTGTAGTTCACCAGGAAGACAGCCAAGGCCTTCAAACACGTTGTTGTATTTTGAGATGATGTCCTCTGTGGTGGTTGTGAAATGCATATCTGTCCCTGTTGTGCTGCGTGAGACCGCTGTAGATGACATATCTGTGTGGTGTATGAAATAGCAAGTTGAGTCTTTTGCATGTTTTTGCAGAAAGCAGAGGCATTTGTGACGTGTGTATAACTTGAAACTTCAGGTCGTGTGTTTGTCCATCATGGTCAGCTTTGAGGTGACACAACCCAGCTAGTTTCACTTGTGACCCATCATACAGTTTAATGGTGGCTTTGCTGGCTGGTATGTCTGGATTACCATCTTGTGTGATGAGCTGGAGATCTCTGAAGCTTATGGCGTTGGTTGTGGCTCCTGTGTCCAATTGACATGTGATTGTATGGCTAGGGTCATATGATACTGGTTCAGTCATGTACGGTGTTACTTTGAGGTTGACAAGCCATTTCTCGTTTCCCTGTTCCATAGCGTTTATGTTTGATAGGAACCACAACTCTTCCATTTCTTCTTCCTCCTCTACTCTGTCTTCTCCAAGAAAGTTTACCCGTGTCTTGCGCTGGGCTTGTTTGCACACTCTTGCAGTGGCAAGTGGTTTTTCTTTCCACAGGCTTTGCAGATGACGCCAAATGCAGGGCATTTCATTCTGTCATGCACTGCTCCACAGTAACGACAGAGGTTATTATTTGGGCGTTTATCTTTGTTTGCATGTCCCATATGCTCTTTGTAATTATGCTGAGGTGCAAATGAGGGGCGCATCTCTGAGCGTTTGTCATGTGCAAAGTGTACATTCTCCTGTTCCACACCAGTTATTATCTTATTTTGAATTTGTGCTAGTTCGCTGACTCTAAACATGTCTATTGCTTTGGCAAGTGTGAGTTCTGATTCACGTAACATGAGTGCTTGTGTACTTGCATTTTTAGTCACAAGCACTAATCTGTCACGGATCAATTCATCTCGCAGGGGACCAAATTCACATTTGTCTGCTAGCTTTCTCAGGTTTGCAACATATTACTCTGTTGACTCATGTTGACTCTGCTGTGCAGTGTTAAATACGTAGCACTCGTAGATTACATTTCTGGAAGGTTCAAAGTGTTTTTGTAGTGCATCCAGATTCTTCTGTGGATTGTCTCTGTCCTCCGCTGACATGTGAAGATGTCTTTGTATTATGTGACATTCTTTGCCCATTACTGTAAGCAGGGTGGCTACTCTTACTTTTGCTTCTTTTTTGTCCAGTTCCGTTGTTATCTCATAGTTTTCCCATCGTGCTCTAAAGAATGTCCAGTTGTTATATACGTCGCCCTTCATGTCCATTGCGTCTGGTACAGGAATCGAAAAAGCCATGGTTCGTCAGGTATTAGCTTAGCAGTTTAGCTCCATTGAAAAAACGTCCAGCCTTTATAGCGCCTTGTTGTTCTGTCTTCAGCCGCGGCGTTAAGTTTCCGCTTCTGACACCATGTTTCGTTCTTTCTTTTATACAGTCATGCAATCTTTGTAGATACGCTACTTTTATTGTATGGCCGCTAGTTATAACCATAGATATATACAGAAGGCTAGATGTCTCACGGCGCAGAATCCAACGTCCACACTGGCCGCCATCTTTCCACAGTCAGGCAGTCACGGTCTGATGTAGTGAATGTGAGGGAACGTGAGTGATCTGAACAAACATTAACACTCTGATCTCGCTGAAAACCTGACGGCTTTGCACACGGTTTGCTTTCTTACAAACGTTCATAACGTAGCAATAATTCTGTCATAATGTTGAGAGTGCAGCTTTCTATTAGAAAAAAAACCCATAATGGTGCTATGGCAGCCTATCTGCACAAGTTAATACGACTGAGACCACTAAGATTTTCATTTCTTAAGTTAAGTATAGCCAACAGCTATTTCAGGACAAACTAGTATTTTGTTCACATACAATATTTGTGGTGTCGGTTGTAGTTATTCGCTGAGGTGCGTTTCCTATAACGTTGCTGCTGCATGAACGCAGTCTCATCAGTTCATGCAGCAGAGACACGGTGATCAATGAACTAGAGCTGCTGATATCTCATCCCCCACCTGTTTGATTCAGAGTCGAACGGTGACAACCTGAGATTACAGTCCGTCTTTTTTCTTGTTGTGATAAAAGGGATTAGGATTGGTAGGTGTAAATAAAACAAGCAATTTGACATATGGAGAGACAGAATAGCTTTTTTTCTATATCATTTAACTTAATTCGCAAATGATTCACAATTGGATTGCTTTGCTACAGCATCATGCATTATGGTTTCTACAGGAAATCGGTGACTGAAAAAATGCCGAACTTCTGTGCCGCTTATGGATGCAGCAATCGTCGCTGTCCACAAACAAAAGCTTGTAGGATCACATTTCATCTGTAAGCTATTGTTGGAGCTGTTTGATTAATGTTACGATTTAGTGCTGGTTTGTTTAGTTTAGCGTTTAGCGTATATGTTTTTATTAAATACGGGTGTGTGCGTATGTTTGCTATTTTCACATGAAAGTCGATGGTTATAAATCATTAATAAGTATGCAGTATCATAACTATGCTTATAACCTTTATAACAAACCAAACCGCTCGAAATTCGGTTGAAAATAGAGCAATTTAGGGCTATTTAAAAGAACATGCACAATAAGAATACATAGTTATGAGTGAGAGGGGCGGAGCGAGGTGACTGTGGCAAGATGGCCGCCAGTGCCGACGTTCGATTCCATTGGCCAGCAGCGCGGATAAGACATCTCGCCTTCTGTATATATCTATGGTTATAACAGTGCTCATCAGGTAAAACAACCGGAAGCCAACGTCATCAACTCGCACTCTATGTCTCTGCATATTGCATGGAACTTGGCTGCCATCTAGTGGTTAACTCTCGTAACACTGTCCATTATGAGACATTTCTTCATCTACTCAAATCTTACAATAAAACTGTCAAACAGGCAAGAATAACCCATTTCTCCAACTTCATCACAAACAATAGCAAAAACCCTTGATTTCTTTTCTCTACCTTCAATCTTTTAACCAATACAAATTTTAATCAGGACGTACAGACACCAACAGATTTCTCATTATGATTATTCTCCCTTTTATACTTTTAGTGCCAGTGTTTCCTCATGGGGGGCCCTCCATGGTGGGAGCTACGCCTGGTCTGCCCATAGGGGCGCTGCAGGCCATGATGCCCCCTTGTATGGACGGCTCCCCATAGTGGCCTTTCCTCATCAGATTCTTCAGTGCCAAGCCGTTTTATCTAATGTCTGTGTGAATATGGGGGTGGGCGTTTGTCTGTGTGCGTTGGTGGGGAGGGGTGGGTCCGTATGGGGTGGGGGGAGGGGCAGTGGAGCTTTTTATTTTTTCTCATTGTTATTATTATGATTGTTGTTCTTCTTCTTATTATTGTTACCTTTCTTTGTTTTGTTTTGTTTTATTTTGTTAAGCAATGTGGGTTGCACATGTTGTGTATGAGCAGTGCTATATAAATAAAGTTTATTGTTATTATTGTTATTATTATTATTATAGAAACATAAAGACACATCAAAGAGTAACATGAGGTTGTTGTTGTGACAGTGGACGGTAGAGAGTCTGAATCCCCGTCCCAGGCGCAAATCCTCATGGAGGCTTCTGAGGAGGTCAAAGATGGCCAATCCGTCAATCCCAGCTCCATAACCGGGGTCTATGGAATGAAGCCGCGAGCATTGCGCACTGATCCAGGACAGCTTTCACCTGGCTTGATGAATCCGTGTCTTCTCATCCTGGATGGCTTTTAGTGCAACCCATGAAGCCTGGACACACGTGTTGTGGATTGGTTGAACGCTGAAGGCTTAGTGACTCATCTTGGATGACGCAATCCTACTTTGGTGCAAGGGGGCCCAGACAGCAACATCATCAAGAGCCAGTAATGGACTCCACAGTGTAGCACTCGTTCGCTCGCCCTCCCTCTCCCATTTTATTCTGTAGTGTCAGATTCTGAAGTCGATTTCACTTTGATTTTCAGAGTGATGACACCCTGGAAAAACTCTCCATCATTATAAACTCTCCATCATTTATTCTCTATTCAGGTTGGAGGGGTGCAGTTTGTCAGAGCTCAGCTGTGATTGGCTGCTCTCAGCTCTGAAGTCCAACCCCTCCCACCTCAGAGAGCTGCACCTGAGTTGGAACCAGCTGCAGGATTCATCAGTGAAGGAACTGAGTGGTTTTCTGCAGAGTCCAGACTGTAAACTGTAAACTCTGAGGTCAGTACTGGTTTGGAACCAGTGGATGATGGTTTCAGCACCAAACACAGTTCATCACACATGTTGAATAAACATTGAACTGAAGGTTGATTCATATCAAAATGACATCCAGAATATGAAAACTTCATTCTGTTCATGTTTGAAGTAAAAAAATAAAAAAAAAGGAAAAGGAAAAGGAAAAACAGGTCATCAGTGGTCATGTGACCAAACATCATTTCAACACACATTAGTTTTGGACTAAGGATTTAATTTCAAGGTGACATTTTCTGTAGTGTCAGATTCTGAAGTCAACATTTCACTTTGATTTTCAGAGTGATGACACCCTGGAAAAACTCTCCATCATTATAAACTCTCCATCATTTATTCTCTATTCAGAGTAGGAACCAGCTGAAGGAATCATCAGTGAAGCCACTGATGGATCTTGTCTACAGCAGTGACCATCAACTGGAGAGTGTGAGGTTAGTACTGGTTTGGAACCAGTGGATGATGGTTTCAGCACCAAAGCCAGTTGATCCCACAGCAGAGGTCCAGTGTTCCCAGTCACAGTGTGAGAGGAGGACGGTGACGTCCAGCTGCTCCTCATTCATCCAACATCTGCTGCCAAACTGCTTCTTCTCTCAGTTGACCACTCAATTATTGATCAGTTCATCTTCATCAGGCCTCAGTATCAGTCCAACACTCCATGGTCACATGACCTTCTGATGTTCCACACTTGACATGTGACTGAGAGTCTGCTTCTTCTCACCAGTCACTCCATCATCTCCATCAACTCTGTGATGATGCGTTCAAGGACCGTGAGTCCTGACTCCTGCTGTCTCTTCTTATCTTTGCAGGTGGTGGTGAGGATGAGGAGAGTGAAGAGGAGAGCTCCATCTACTGGTGGCTGACAGAACTACAACCAATGGAGCCAAACAGCAAGCTGCACCAACACTGTGTGGGCGTGTCACGACCTTTGACCCCAGTGCAGCCTGGTGGCTGGCGGACTGCTTCTCCCTACAAGCTGCTGTGGTTACGGGGAGAGACGTCCCAGAAGCCACTGGTGGAGCTGAATCCTCAGTGGAAGAAGCAGGACTTGGAGCAGCTGCTCAGTGAAGGCAGCAGCAACACAACCACTGCTTCTGCTCTCATCATCCACGGCTGGAACATCTCAGCATGAAGGTTCCACACATTAACAACACACTGCTCAGCTCTCACTTCAGAGTTCTATAACATCTTCATTTTGGAGGTGAAAAATACTTTTCAAGAGACTTTATTTCTGCTTCATGATCTTAAATAAGGAAATCATGTGGAAAAGATAAAGTGATTCACAACACCTGTGATGGGAACTCAAGTCATTATTGAATCATAAGTAAGACAAAAGAAGTTTCCCTCAAAATAATTCATGGTTTTGATGCTTGCCAGATGTTTGTGTGGAGATTTCAGAAGGACGTCAATGAATCAGAAGGAAACCAGATCATTTATTTTATGTGATTATGTTATATCATCCTAACTTTGTTACGAGCTCAAACATTATATTTCAATGATTCAATATTCTGACAATAAAAGCCATCACAACCTCTGACCTGTGTGACCTTGACCTCAACTGTTTCATTTCTGCTGCTTTAACACTTTGATTATATATCTCCTGAAGTCCTGCCATGGGGATTCTCCATATCTGAATAACTTGTGTACTCAAACCTTCTGTAGGCCATACCCACTTCTCCACTCGGTCTCAACATAAACCACATGAATCAATGAAAATAAATCTCACTTTTACAAACAAATCCAATTCAGTTCAAATATAATTTAAATAAAATAAATGATACATTATAATTAATCACCAACAGATAAATCAATGCTGGATATGAGGTGGTTTGCCCTCTCTGGGTTGGCGGGGTAGCCCTGCCTCAGAGGGAGGAGTTCCAGCATCTCGGGGTCTTGTTTGGGACGCCTCCCTGGGGAGGTGTTCCAGGCATGTCCCACCAGGAGGAGACCCTGCTGGAGGGACCAGGTCTCTGGGCTGGACTGGGAAGCCTTGGGGTCCCACTGGAGGAGCTGGAGGAGGTGACTGGGTCCAGGGAAGTCTGGGGGTCTCTGCTGAGGCTGCTGCCCCCGAGACCTGACTCCGGATACGGCAGTAGAAGATGGATGGATGGATGGATGCCAGGTGATAGAACATTTCATAAAAACAGACTCTGCATTATAACTTCTATTACACTAAAAATAACTCACTCCAATATAACTGCACTCGTCCTTCTCTCACATTACATTGGATCACAATGACCAAACAACACAACAAAGACAATGATCCAACTGTACTGCCACGTCCAGACTCAGTGTAGGTCTGTAGGCCTCTTGGACCTTCATGTGAACCACTGCGTGTTGACTGGAGGTGAAACATGGCTGACTGCTGTCCTCCTACCTGGACAATGCAATCTCACTTTCAATCTCACAGCCACTAAAAAACCTGATTGTGATTGAGAGGTCCTCAGCAGCCAATCACTGTTGGGAGTCCAGCCTTCAAACACTCCTCCTGAATCCAGACTCACATCTGTGAGCATCTGGAACTTTGGCCCTGATCCTCCACACCACACAACTTGGGATGACAGCGCCACCTACCTGGATCCTTTCAGCAGCCAGTCCATGTTCTGACCCGTTTCCACTGTGGCCTCTTCTGGACCGGAGTCTGGATCATCAGTGTCCAGGTTCATGGAATCTGTCAGAGTGCCGCCGTCCTGTCATGTAATGATAGAGAATCACTCTATTTATACTAATGTGCAGAACCACTAGAGTGTCATTTCTTCACTGCTGTCAGCAACAAGCATTTGGTGTCACACTGGTGTACAACACTTATGGGCTAATTAATAAGAAATGACATATTTATGAATCACCCGCAATGCCCAGATTGTTGCTGCTTATCTGCTGATATGAGCCGTCAACTGTTGCAATATAGAACCACGGGCAGGAAATTACAATTAGTGTAGAGTGTATTATAATTTAAAAGTTTACTAACGGTAGTTCTTTAAAGAATTTAGCAGGGATGGAACAGGCTAACGTGACGACGTCACCTGTAACACGGTAGGAGCTCAACCTGCTGTCACGGCGAAAACTCTGTGTTATGTCCCGTCTTGGGGGACCGAGACGCAACGTGTGGGACACCTTCCCCCACTCCCAAGCCTCATTAATTTCTCACGGCAGTTGGCAGTTTCAACAAAAAACATTTATGAATCAGTAAATGAAATAAACAAAACAACTTAACCAGTGGGCAGCAAAGGCTTCAGGGTGGGCCCAGGCCAAAATAATAAACCAAACTCCAACTAGCTCACCTTAAGAACTAACTAAAGAAAGAAAGAGAAGCCAAATACAGAAAGGCTAACCTCCCTACATACTTAATAAACAGGAGAAAAGAGGGGACAAAGAAAATGGCAGCCCACCCCCTTTTTTTTATTAACCTCTTTCAATGAACTCCAAAACATACATGGTCAAAATCCATATTATTATTGTTGTTGTTTTTTTTAATGCTCATACAAAACAAAAAAAGTGGAGGGAGAGTCGTCTGAATTGGGTTCAGTGAGGGTCACATCCACTTGTAGCGCATTATTTACAGTAAGCTTCTCCTGTTATGACTTTTCCGTTCATTCAACCGTGATTGGTGTGGTGGAGTGACGAGCACACAGCTCGTGACCTCTACGATGAGCTTCCTCCCACGGAAATACCATAGGAGGACACGGATTAAATAGTATGGCTTGTCCACCAGAAGGCTGTATTATGGTGTACGTAATATAAAACTTTGGCCCAGTTCTGCTTGTATTGCATTGTATTGGTTGGTGTTCCTGAAGTTTCATTTTTCGTCCCTTTTTATTTTTTACATCCATGTTTGTGATGAAATAGTACTGTGAATCGCTAGCTCGCATTGCATGCTGGGAAACAGCGTCACTCAAGGAAGTTTTGGCTTCGCTGACACGGTCCTGGAGGGAAGTGGGTTTTAGTGCACTGGAACGGGATGACTGTGTTTAATCAAGGAGTACAAACCTGATTAATTGTCTTAATACTTCACTTCGAATGGCCATATTGTTTAGGATTAGAATTAGATGACAACTTCTTCACAATATTTGCAACTATTCAATTTGACCAGCAGGTGTCAGTAGAAGACGAAATTTCATGTTGACTATTTCCTAATGGAAGTGCTCTCTTGACGGACGGTGTAAAAGGAAAATGGCCAGCTGCAGCAGAAAAGTGGACCCATACATATATATATATATATATATATATATATATATATATATAACGGAGGAAAACAAAGGTGCAACGTCTACAGGTGAAGTTCTGTGGGCAGGTGAGCTTTCTGAGGGGGAGGGGCGGTGTATATATATATATATATATATATATATATATATATATATATATATATATATATATATATATATATATATATATATATATATATATATATATATACATATATATATATATATATATATATATATGTATATATATATCTGCAATTCATATTTTAACGGTTTATATAGACCCCTCAGGCTCCATTCAAAATGGGGGTCATTGTAGGAGAGTTGCAGTCAACTGAGATTTGGAGAGAGTTTGGATTACTAGATTTTTGATAGCGTTTATAGTTTGGAGTGTTTGAGACTAGATAGCGTTTAGTTTGGAGATATTTTTGAGAGCTTAGGGAGAGAGTGAGGAGAGGAGAGGTGATAGGATGGAGCCCCCTGTCCTGTACATCAATGTCCATGCTACACAAGCATCTATGCCAGGGGTGCCCATTACGTCCATCGCGATCTACTGGTCAATTGCGAAGGGAGTTTGGGTCTATCGCATGGAGAGAGAGAGGGAGAGAGAGAGTGAGTGAGAGAGAGAGAGAGAGAGAGAGAGATCCGCGTCAATTACAGCAGGTAGAATCGTTCAGGCAGGATTAGAAAACACGGTGGATCTGGTTGATTTTGATCATAATGTACGATGTGCTGGATTTTGTTCTTATATGTGCTGTGCTTTACAGTGAAACGTAAATGTGACGTATCGGCTTCGGCACCATTCAGATCAAATAAAGACCAGACAGGGACAGGAAAAAGAGTTTCGCTGTTGTTTTACACGCAAAACTACCGGGGTTGTCGCGTGAGCTTGCAATCCTGGCGTAAACTGATGGAGACGCCTCGCTCGGAAAATGCGCTTCAAAGTGCGCACACACTGCAGACGCGCCGGAGATCCTGGGAGATGCTACTGGAAAAACGTCTGCGTCACACACACACGCACACCAATTATCCCTAACCTATGCGCTGGAAAACACAAAAATATACAGCAAAACATCTTAACTTAAACACACTTTTATTGATAAAATCAAACATAGGCAGATATAACCTTAACAATTTTAAACCATGAGTTTTCTGTGCAATGATGAGCATAAATGCACATGGGAACATGTTGACCCATTTAATCCTTTCTTTCTTTATCATTGGACTACAAATATATTTCTGAATGACTTTTCCTGTTTTATAGGAGGTGGATCTTTTTGACTTGCTCATTTTAAAAGTAGCTTGCATGTTGAAAAAGTGTGAGCACCCCTGATCTATGCCCTTTTCCAAGTCCCACAATCACTTTCACTGTCATCTGCCTGATTACACCCATGCCATTTTCAGAAAAAAATTGCACAAACAGAATACATTCAAAAAATGTATCATACACATAGTTATCAGGTCAAGTTATTTATTTATTGTCATTGTTGAACAAAGTTAACAACAAAATTTGTTTGGAGCATCCCCATAACCACTGGCATCAGTACCCATAAAAATAATCATAAATAAGCGAGAAAAACAAAACAAAAATATATATATATATAATTTATGTACAGAAATTATTTGGTCATTCATTTTTTGCAATTCATAGTCATTCCCAACAGACATAACAGACACAAAAATTCAATGCATCACACGTGGTTCAGACACAGCTTGCCTGTGATTGTACATTTGGCCAGTAGGTGGTTTCGTGTGCACATGAAGCTTCGAACCAGTTGGCTCAAGTGGTTCAATGCCTCATGAGGCTTCACCTCACCATCACTAGTCGTGACACACAGCTTGCTGTTTGGCTCCACTTGTTGTAGTTCTGTCAGCCACCACTAGATGGAGCGCTCCTCTTCAGTCTCCTCCTCATCCTCCCTCACCTCCACCTGTAGAGAGAAGAAGAGACAGCAGGAGTCAGGACTCAGGGTCCTTGAACGCATCATCACAGAGACGCTGACTGTTGATGGAGATGGTGGAGTGACTGGTGAGAAGAAGCAGACTCTCAGTCACATGTCTAGTGTGGAACATGTGAAGGTCATGTGACCATGGAGTGTTGGACTGATACTGAGGCCTGATGAAGATGAACTGATCAATAATTGGGTGGTGAACTGAGAGAAGAAGCAGTTTGGCAGCAGATGTTGGATGAATGAGGAGCAGCTGGACGTCACCATCCTCCTCTCACACTGTGACTGGGAACACTGGACCTCTGCTGTGGGATCAACTGGCTTTGGTGCTGGAACCATCATCCAATGGTTCCAAACCAGTACTGACCTCACACTCTCCAGTTGATAGTCTCTGCTGTGGACAAGATCCATTAGTGGCTTCACTCCTGAATCCTGCAGCTGGTTCCCATCCAGTTCCAGGTGTCTGAGGTGGGAGGGGTTGGACTTCAGAGCTGAGAGCAGCCAATCACAGCTGAGCTCTGACAAACTGCAGCACCACAACCTGAATACAGAATAAATGATGGAGAGTTTATAATGATGGAGAGTTTTTCCAGGGTGTCATCACTCTGAAAATCAAAGTGAAATGTCCACTTTAGAATCTGCAATCTGCAAGCTGACCACTAGATGGGAGGATTTTACACACTGTACCTTTAAACCCAGTTTCATTCATTTCAATCACAAACCAGTGTCTGCAAATTGAATTTCCAACAGCAGTCAAGTGCAAATCATGACGACAACAACAAGAGTGATAGAAGTTGTCGAGTGAAGAGGGTGAACTGACCTCAGAGTCTCCAGTTTACAGTCTGGACTCTGCAGAAAACCACTCAGCTCCTTACCTGATGAATCCTGCAGCAGGTTCTCACTCAGGTCCATGTGTCTGAGGTGGGAGGGGTTGGACTTCGGAGCTGAGAGAGAACAGCCAATCACAGCTGAGCTTTGACAACCTGCAATACTCCAACCTGAATAGAGCATAAATGATAGAGAGTTTATAATGATGGAGAGTTTTTCCAGGGTGTCATCACTCTGAAAATCAAAGTGAAATGTCCACTTCAGAATCTGCAACAACACTTATATCAGTAGACTCATCAAGTTGCAAGGCAAATTTCTTACTGATAGGGATCTTGTCCAAAACCACACTTTCGATGTCTGCAGACATCTCATTAATACGTCTGGAGATTGTGTTATCTGAGAGAGGGGCTTTGGCTATTTCTTTAGCCACTTCGGGTCCGAGCGTCTCATTTACAATGGCTTTGCAGGCGGGAAGTATTAATTGCTCTGCCACAGTGTGGGACTTTTTTGATTTAGCCACAAGTTCAGCGTAGTGTTGCCACCCGTCCCGTTTTTCCCAGAATTGTTCTCTTTTTTCACCACCTGTCCCGGGAAAAATAAAATCTCTCCCGGGACACAATTTGTCCCGTTTTTAAGGGAAAATGACAAAACCTCATTTGATTTCTGCCTGTGGTCTACTCCCGTAAAATACGCGATTGTCCCGTACTTGGCAACTAAAAAACCTGTCCCGTAATGAACTGATACAGGACGCACTTCACTTTGTGTCCCGTATATTTCGGTGACCCCCCCCCGACAGACTTGAGACCCCCCCCCAGAGGTCCCGGATTTGTAACTCTGGTAGGTGGCAACCCTAGTTCAGCGACGTGGTAGCTAGCTTTAAGGGCTCTCTCGTTTACTTTTGCGGTTTTTCTCATGAAAGTTGCCTGTTTCCCCGTGTGTTCACGCAGGCGAACAAAATACTTCACATTTTTCTTTTGAACTGAGGGCTGTTTCGTTTGGAGATGGCGTTTAAGCTTACTTGGGACATAGCACTGTTGGAGAGCTTTTCACCACATACCAAGCACAACGGAGTCGGTGCCGTTGCATCTCCGGTAAAAGTAAATCCAAATGAAAGATAGCTTTCATTGTATTGCCTCACGCCAGAAACTTTGCTCGACGTCACCGTCTTTGCCTCCACTCATACTAGGGCCTTCATCTGGGTCCGGATTTTGTCCAGGGTCCAGTTCAGAATCAGCATTTTTCCTCTTCAAAAACTTATCCATCACTTTCAACCGTCGTCCCGGATAAAGTGATGGATATATATATATATATATATATTTATATATATATGTATATATATATATATATATATATATATATATATATATATATATATATATATATATATATATATATATAAATATATATATATATATATATATATACATATACATATATATATATGTATATGTATATATATATATATATATATATACATATACATATATATATATATATATGTATATGTATATATATACATATACATATATATACATATATATATATATATATATATACATATATATATATATATATATATATATATATATATACATATATATATACGTATATATATATATATATATATATATATATATATATATATATATATACATATATATATGTATATATAAATATATATATATATAAATATATTTATATATATATATATATATATATATATATATATATATATATATATATATATGTATATATATATATATATATATATATATATATATATATATATGTACATATATATATATATATATATATATACACATATGGGTCCACTTTTCTGCTGCAGCTGGCCATTTTCATTTTACACCGTCCAAATTTACAGCTCAGGGCGCTGGGACGAATTCCAAATTGTGTGCAGATACAGGCCTACACTTCAAATAATTATGAGAAAAATCCAACGTCAAGAGAGCACTTCCATTAGGAAATAGTCAACATGAAATTTCGTCTTCTACTGACACCTGCTGGTCAAATTGAATAGTTGCAAATATTGTGAAGAAGTTGTCATCTAATTCTATTCCTAAACAATATGGCCATTCGAAGTGAAGTATTAAGACAATTAATCAGGTTTGTACTGCTTGATTAAACACAGTCATCCCGTTCCAGTGCACTAAAACCCACTTCCCTTCAGGACCGTGTCAGCGAAGCCAAAACTTCCTTGAGTGACGCTGTTTCCCAGCATGCAATGCGAGGTAGCGATTCACAATACTATTTCATCACAAACATGGATGTAAAAAATAAAAAGGGACGAAAAATGAAACTTCAGGAACACCAACCAATACAATGCAATACAAGCAGAACTGGGCCGAAGTTTTATATTATGTACACCATAATACAGCCTTCTGTTGGACAAGCCATACTATTTAATCCGTGTCTTCCTATGGCACTTCCGTAGGAGGAAGCTAATCGTAGAATTCACGTGCTGGGTCACTCCACCAATCGTTGCGGCAGTCGTAACAGAAGCTTGCTGCTGGAAATAATGTTCTTGTTTTGTATGAGCATTTAAAAAAAACAACAACATAATAATAATATGAATTTTGACCATGTATGTTTTGGAGTTCATTGAAAGAGGTTAATAATAAAATAAAAATATAATGTACATATATATATATATGTGTATATATATATATAGTGTGTGTAACTTTAACTAACTTATCTATTTCTATCCATCTATCAAACTTACTATCTAGGGATCTTGATATTGTGTTGGCAGATGCATTATCACGTGTACATGTGGACTAGCTGCGAAATTCTTATTTCGGGGGAACTGAGGGTTTTCTTGTTTAGTTTTGTTTGTCGGTATGTTAATAGGGTTTGGTTCTTAAGGGAGGGGGTGTTATGACCCACGGGTGGGTCTAGGTGCCTCTATGTTTGTGTCTGTGTGTGTGTGAGAGAGTGGATGATGCCTTGCAGGTGCGGTCCTGGATGTTGGCTGCTGATTGGACGCGCCATGGCTGAGAAGGAGGAGCAGTCGAGCCAGCCTGACGGTCATCCCTCCTCCGCTCCCAAGTCCACAGTTAATCACTTCTGAAATGGCGTTAGAGCACGCAGCCGTAGGGGTGGGCTGCCATTTTCTTTGTCCCCTCTTTTCTCCTGTTTATTAAGTATGTAGGGAGGTTAGCCTTTCTGTATTTGGCTTCTCTTTCTTTCTTTAGTTAGTTCTTAATGCGAGCTAGTTGGAGTTTGGTTTATTATTTTGGCCTGGGCCCACCCTGAAGCCTTTGCTGCCCACCGGTTAAGTTGTTTTGTTTATTTCATTAACTGATTCATAAATGTTTTTGTTGAAAACCGCCAACTGCCGTGAGAAATTAATGAGGCTTGGGAGTGGGGGAAGGTGTCCCACATGTTGCGTCTCGGTCCCCCGAGACGGGACGTAACACGGAGTTTTCACCGTGACAGCAGGTTGAGCTCCTACCGTTTTACAGGTGACCTCGTCACATTAACCTGTTCCATCCCTGCTAAATTCTTTAAAGAACTACCGTTAGTAAACTTTTAAATTATAATACACTCTACACTAATTGTAATTTCCTGCCCGTGGTTCTATATTGCAACAGTTGACGGCTCATATCAGCAGATAAGCAGCAACAATCTGGGCATTGTGGGTGATTCATAAATATGTCATTTCTTATTAATTAGCCCATAAGTGTCGTACACCTGTGTGACACCAAATGCTTGTTGCTGACAGCAGTGAAGAAATGACACTCTAGTGGTTCTGCACATTAGTATAAATAGAGTGATTCTCTATCATTACATGACAGGACGGCGGCACTCTGACAGATTCCATGAACCTGGACACTGATGATCCAGACTCCGGTCCAGATGAGCCAACAGGCCACAGTGGAAACGGGTCAGAACATGGACTGGCTGCTGAAAGGATACAGGTAGGTGGCGCTGTCATCCCAAGTTGTGTGGTGTGGAGGATCAGGGCCAAAGTTCCAGATGCTCACAGATGTGACTGTGGATTCAGGAGGAGTGTTTGAAGGCTGGACTCCCAACAGTGATTGGCTGCTGAGGACCTCTCAATCACAATCAGGTTTTTTAGTGGCTGTGAGATTGAAAGTGAGATTGCATTGTCCAGGTAGGAGGACAGCAGTCAGCCATGTTTCACCTCCAGTCAACACGCAGTGGTTCACATGAAGGTCCAAGAGGCCTACAGACCTATACTGAGTTTGGATGTGGCAGTACAGTTGGATCATTGTCTTTGTTGTGTTGTTTGGTCATTGTGATCCAATGTAATGTGAGAGAAGGACGAGTGCAGTTATATTGGAGTGAGTTATTTAGAGTGTAATAGAAGTTATAATGCAGAGTCTGTTTTTATGAAATGTTCTATCACCTGGCATCCATCCATCCATCCATCCATCCATCTTCTACTGCCGTATCTGGAGTCAGGTCTCGGGGGCAGCAGCCTCAGCAGAGACCCCCAGACTTCCCTGGACCCAGTCACCTCCTCCAGCTCCTCCAGTGGGACCCCAAGGCTTCCCAGTCCAGCCCAGAGACCTGGTCCCTCCAGCAGGGTCTCCTCCTGGTGGGACATGCCTGGAACACCTCCCCAGGGAGGCGTCCCAAACAAGACCCCGAGATGCTGGAACTCCTCCCTCTGAGGCAGGGCCTCCCCACCGACCCAGAGAGGACAAACCACCTCATATCCAGCATTGATTTATCTGTTGGTGATTAATTATAATGTATCATTTATTTTATTTAAATTATATTTGAACTGAATTGGATTTGTTTGTAAAAGTGAGATTTATTTTCATTGATTCATGTGGTTTATGTTGAGACCTAGTGGAGAAGTGGGTATGGCCTACAGAAGGTTTGAGTACACAAGTTATTCAGATATGGAGTATCCCCATGGCAGGACTTCAGGAGATATATAATCAAAGTGTTAAAGCAGCAGAAATGAAACGTCAGTTGAGGTCAAGGTCACACAGGTTGTGATGGCTTTTATTGTCAGAATATTGAATCATTGAAATATAATGTTTGAGCTCGTAACAAAGTTAGGATGATATAACATAATCACATAAAATAAATGATCTGGTTTCCTTCTGATTCATTGACGTCCTTCTGAAATCTCCACACAAACATCTGGCAAGCATCAAAACCATGAATTATTTTGAGGGAAACTTCTTTTGTCTTACTTATAATTCAATTATGATTTGAGTTCCCATCACAGGTGTTGTGAATCACTTTATCTTTTCCACATGATTTCCTCATTTAAGATCATGAAGCAGAAATAAAGTCTCTTGAAAAGTATTTTTCACCTCCAAAATGAAGATGTTATAGAAGTCTGAAGTGAGAGCAGAGCAGTGTGTTGTTGATGTGTGGAACCTTCATGCTGAGATGTTCCAGCCGTGGATGATGAGAGCAGAAGCAGTGGTTGTGTTGCTGCTGCCTTCACTGAGCAGCTGCTCCAAGTCCTGCTTCTTCCACTGAGGATTCAGCTCCACCAGTGGCTTCTGGGACGTCTCTCCCAGTAACCACAGCAGCTTGTAGGGAGAAGCAGTCCGCCAGCCACCAGGCTGCACTGGGGTCAAAGGTCGTGACACACCCACACAGTGTTGGTGGGTGCAGCTTGCTGTTTGGCTCCACTGGTTGTAGTTCTGTCAGCCACCAGTAGATGGAGCTCTCCTCTTCACTCTCCTCATCCTCACCACCACCTGCAAAGATAAGAAGAGACAGCAGGAGTCAGGACTCACGGTCCGTGAACGCATCATCACAGAGACGTTGACTGTTGATGAAGATGATGGAGTGACTGGTGAGAAGAAGCAGACTCTCAGTCACATGTCAAGTGTGGAACATCAGAAGGTCATGTGACCATGGAGTGTTGGACTGATACTGAGGCCTGATGAAGATGAACTGATCAATAATTGGGTGGTGAACTGAGAGAAGAAGCAGTTTGGCAGCAGATGTTGGATGAATGAGGAGCAGCTGGACGTCACCATCCTCCTCTCACACTGTGACTGGGAACACTGGACCTCTGCTGTGGGATCAACTGGCTTTGGTGCTGGAACCATCATCCAATGGTTCCAAACCAGTACTGACCTCACACTCTGCAGTTGATGGTCACTGCTGTAGACAAGATCCATCAGTGGCTCCTTCACTGATGACTCCTTCAGGAGGTTCATATTCAGGTCCAGGTGTCTGAGGTGGGAGGGGTTGGACTTCAGAGCTGAGAGCAGCCAATCACAGCTGAGCTCTGACAAACTGCAGTCCCCCAACCTGAATAGAGAATAAATGATGGAGAGTTTATAATGATGGAGAGTTTTTCCAGGGTGTCATCACTCTGAAAATCAAAGTGAAATGTCCACTTCAGAATCTGACACTACAGAAAATGTCACCTTGAAATTAAATCCTCTGTCCAAAACTAATGTGTGTTCAAATGATGTTTGGTCACATGACCACTGATGACCTGTTTTTCCTTTTTTTTTTACTTCAAACATGAACAGAATGAAGTTTTCATATTCTGGATGTCATTTTGAGATGAATCAACCTTCAGTTCAATGTTTATTCAACATGTGTGATGAACTGTGTTTGGTGCTGAAACCATCATCCACTGGTTCCAAACCAGTACTGACCTCAGAGTTTCCAGTTTACAGTCTGGACTCTGCAGAAAACCACTCAGCTCCTTCACTGATGAATCCTGCAGCTGGTTCCTACTCAGGTCCAGGAGTCTGAGGTGGGAGGGGTTGGACTTCAGAGCTGAGAGCAGCCAATCACAGCCGAGCTTTGACAACCTGCAATACTCCAACCTGAATAGAGAATAAATGATGGAGAGTTTATAATGATGGATGAGTTTTCCAGGGTGTCATCACTCTGAAAATCAAAGTGAAATCGACTTCAGAATCTGACACTACAGAATAAAATGGGAGAGGGAGGGCGAGCGAATGAGTGCTGCACTGTGGAGTCCATTACTGGCTCTTGATGATGTTGCTGTCTGGGCCTCCTTGCACCAAAGTAGGATTGCGTCATCCAAGATGAGTCACTAAGCCTTCAGCGTTCAACCAATCCACAACATGTGTGTCCAGGCTTCATGGGTCGCACTAAAAGCCATCCAGGATGAGAAGACACGGATCCATCAAGCCAGGTGAAAGCTATCCTGGATCAGTGCGCAATGCTCACGGCTTCCTTCCATAGACCCCCGTTATGGAGCTGGGATTGACGGATTGGCCATCTTTGACCTCCTCAGAAGCCTCCATGAGGATTTGCGCCTGGGACGGGGATTCAGACTCTCTACCGTCCAGTGTCACAACAACAACCTCATGTTACTCTTTGATGTGTCTTCATGTTTCTATAATAATAATAATAACAATAAACTTTATTTATATAGCACTGCTCATACACAACATGTGCAACCCACAGTGCTTAACAAAATAAAACAAAACAAAACAAAGAAAGGTAATAATAATGATAAGAAGAACAACAATCATAACAATAACAATGAGAAAAAATAAAAAGCTCCACTGCCCCTCCCCCCACCCCATACGGACCCACCCCTCCCCACCAACGCACACAGACAAACGCCCACCCCCATATTCACACAGACATTAGATAACACGGCTTGGTACTGAAGAATCTGATGAGGAAAGGCCACTATGGGGAGCCGTCCACACAAGGGGGCACCATGGCCTGCAGCGCCCCTATGGGCAGACCAGGCGTAGCTCCCACCGTGAAGGGCCCCCCATGAGGAAACACTGGCACTAAAAGTATAAAAGGGAGAATAATCATAATGAGAAATAAACCAAATACATAAGAATAAAGTGTGAAACAGTGGCATAAAAATGGGTAAACATTATAAAAGTATAAAAATCAATTGAAGGTAATAAAAGGCATAAAAATAGTAAAACGGCATAAAATTAGTGGAGTAAGAGAGAGAAGAGTAAAAGAAGTCAGTTAAACGGCAGGTTAAAAAGGTACGTCTTGAGCCTCCCCTTAAAAATATCAACAGTCTCTGCGGCCCTGAGGCTCTCTGGCAGGCTGTTCCACCGAGTAGGGCCGTAATGGCTGAAAGCAGCCTCACCATGGGTTTTTTTTGACTCGGGGAACAGTTAACAGGCCAGTGCCAGAAGACCTAGGATATGATGAAAGCAGGTCAGTTAGATAAGATGGGCCATGACCGTTGAGACATTTAAAAACTAATAAGACAACCTTAAAATCAATCCTGAAGCGGACGGGGAGCCAATGCAGTGACTTTAAAAGCGGTGTAATGTGTTCCCTTCCTCTGGTCCTAGTCAGCACACGTGCGACTGAGTTTTGTAGTATTTGTAGACTGTAAACACTCTTTTTGGGAAGACCAGAGAGCAGGGCATTGCAATAATCTAGTCTACAAGAAATAAAAGCATGCATTAGCACCTCCGTGTTGGCCTGAGAGAGGAACGGGCGGATTCTGGCTATTTTCTTTAGATGATAAAAACCTATCTTTGTAATATTTTTTATATGTGGAACAAAGGTGAGCTCAGAATCAAAAACAACGCCCAGATTCTTTACAAATTGCGAGGGTTTAAAATCCCAACGTTTTGGTAAAAGTTCCTCTCTCCGGCCTTCAGGACCAATAACTAAAACCTCAGTTTTGTCCTGGTTAAGCTGTAGGAAATTCTCTGCCATCCATGATTTGATATCTAAAATACAGTTTAAAAGGGCATCAATTGGCGCTGTGTCATCAGGAGACACGGCAATGTACATTTGTGTATCATCAGCATAGCTGTGGAAGCTGATGCCGTGTTTCCTTACGACGTCCCCCAAGGGAAGCATGTACAGATTAAAAAGAACCGGACCTAAAATTGACCCTTGGGGGACCCCACATCTAATTTCATGCATTCTGGAGGAGCACGTATCCATACTTACAAAGAAACATCGATCTGTGAGATAAGAACGATACCAGTTAAAAACAGTACCTGACAGGCCCACCAGGTTTCTGAGTCTATTTAATAAAATATGGTGATCTACTGTATCAAAAGCAGCGCTTTGATCCAGTAGCACCAAGACTGTCAGCTTCTGAGAGTCTGCGTTACACCTGAAATCATTGATGATCTTTAAAAGGGCTGTCTCAGTACTGTGGTTCTTTCTAAAACCAGATTGATAATTCTCTAAAATATTGTTTGTATTTAAAAAGTAATTTACTTGGTTAAAAAACAGTTTTTCTAAAATCTTACTTAAAAATGGTAAGTTGGATACAGGTCGGTAGTTATTAAAAATGTTTGGATCCAAGTTGCTCCTCTTCAAAAGGGGCCTCACCACCGCCGTTCTAGAGGCAGCAGGGAAAACATCTGTCTGAAGAGAGCAATTGACAATATATAAAATCTGCTCCTCAAAGAACCCATAAAGTGACTTTAAGAGTGACGTGGGAATTGGGTCTAAAAGGCAGGCTGTGGGCTTTACTTGGGAGAAAACTCGACCAAGTGTCCTTGCATCAACTAGAGCAAAACTCTCCAGTGTTTCCTCAGATAAAAGTGGTTGTCCAGATGTGTAGAAAAATTGATTTTGATTAATTAAAATACTGGACCTAATGACATCAATTTTACTTACAAAGTGGTCTGCAAAATCCTCACAGAGGGCATCTGTTGGTGTCTGTACGTCCTGATTAAAATTTGTATTGGTTAAAAGATTGAAGGTAGAGAAAAGAAATCAAGGGTTTTTGCTATTGTTTGTGATGAAGTTGGAGAAATGGGTTATTCTTGCCTGTTTGACAGTTTTATTGTAAGATTTGAGTAGATGACGAAATGTTTCATAATGGACAGTGTTACGAGAGTTAACCACTAGATGGCAGCCAAGTTCCATGCAATATGCAGAGACATCTAGTGCGAGTTGATGACGTTGGCTTCCAAATGTTTTACCTGATGAGCACTGTTCTAACCATAGATATATACAGAAGGCGAGATGTCTTATCCGCGCTGCTGGCCAATGGAATCGAACGTCCGCACTGGTGGCCATCTTGCCACAGTCACCTCGCTCCGCCCCTCTCACTCATAACTATGTATTCTTATTGTGCATGTTCTTTTAAATAGCCCTAAATTGCTCTATTTTCAACCGAATTTCGAGCGGTTTGGTTTGTTACAAAGGTTATAAGCATAGTTATGATACTGCATACTTATTAATGATTTATAACCATAGGCTTTCATGTGAAAATAGCAAAAACACGCACACACCCATATTTAATAAAAACATATATGCTAAACGCTAAACTAAACAAACCAGCACTAAATCGTAACATTAATCAAACAGCTCCAACAATATCTTACAGATGAAATGTGATCCTACAAGCTTTTGTTTGTGGACAGCGACGATTGCTGCAACCATAAGCGGCACAGAAGTTCGGCATTTTTTCAGTCACCGATTTCCTGTAGAAACCATAATGCATGATGCTGTAGCAAAGCAATCCAATTGTAAATCATTTGCGAATTAAGTTAAATGATATAGAAAAAAAGCTATTCTGTCTCTCCATATGTCAAATTGCTTGTTTTATTTACACCTACCAATCCTAATCCCTTTTATCACAACAAGAAAAAAGACGGACTGTAATCTCAGGTTGTCACCGTTCAACTCTGAATCAAACAGATGGGGGATGAGATATCAGCAGCTCTAGTTCATTGATCACCGTGTCTCTGCTGCATGAACTGATGAGACTGCGTTCATGCAGCAGCAACGTTATAGGAAACGCACCTCAGCGAATAACTACAACCGACACCACAAATATTGTATGTGAACAAAATACTAGTTTGTCCTGAAATAGCTGTTGGCTAAACTTAACTGAAGAAATGAGAATCTTAGTGGTCTCAGTCGTATTAACTTGTGCAGATAGGCTGCCATAGCACCATTATGGGTTTTTTTTCTAATAGAAAGCTGCACTCTCAACATGTTCAACCATCCAGAATTATTGCTACGTTATGAACGTTTGTAAGAAAGCAAACCGTGTGCAAAGCCGTCAAGTTTTCAGCAAGATCAGAGTGTTAATGTTTGTTCAGATCACTCACGTTCCCTCACATTCACTACATCAGACCGTGACTGCCTGACTGTGGAAAGATGGCGGCCAGTGTGGACGTTGGATTCTGCGCCGTGAGACATCTAGCCTTCTGTATATATCTATGGTTATAACTAGCGGCCATACAATAAAAGTAGCGTATCTACAAAGATTGCATGACTATATAAAAGAAAGAACCAAACATGGTGTCAGAAACGGAAACTTAACGCCGCGGCTGAAGACAGAACAACAAGGCGCTATAAAGGCTGGACGTTTTTTCAATGGAGCTAAACTGCTAAGCTAATACCTGACGAACCATGGCTTTTTCGATTCCTGTACCAGACGCAATGGACATGAAGGGCGACGTATATAACAACTGGACATTCTTTAGAGCACAATGGGAAAACTATGAGATAACAACGGAACTGGACAAAAAAGAAGCAAAAGTAAGAGTAGCCACCCTGCTTACAGTAATGGGCAAAGAATGTCACATAATACAAAGACATCTTCACATGTCAGCGGAGGACAGAGACAATCCACAGAAGAATCTGGATGCACTACAAAAACACTTTGAACCTTCCAGAAATGTAATCTACGAGTGCTACGTATTTAACACTGCACAGCAGAGTCAACATGAGTCAACAGAGTAATATGTTGCAAACCTGAGAAAGCTAGCAGACAAATGTGAATTTGGTCCCCTGCGAGATGAATTGATCCGTGACAGATTAGTGCTTGTGACTAAAAATGCAAGTACACAAGCACTCATGTTACGTGAATCAGAACTCACACTTGCCAAAGCAATAGACATGTTTAGAGTCAGCGAACTAGCACAAATTCAAAATAAGATAATAACTGGTGTGGAACAGGAGAATGTACACTTTGCACATGACAAACGCTCAGAGATGCGCCCCTCATTTGCACCTCAGCATAATTACAAAGAGCATATGGGACATGCAAACAAAGATAAACGCCCAAATAATAACCTCTGTCGTTACTGTGGAGCAGTGCATGACAGAATGAAATGCCCTGCATTTGGCGTCATCTGCAAAGCCTGTGGAAAGAAAAACCACTTGCCACTGCAAGAGTGTGCAAACAAGCCCAGCGCAAGACACGGGTGAACTTTCTTGGAGAAGACAGAGTAGAGGAGGAAGAAGAAATGGAAGAGGTGTGGTTCCTATCAAACATAAACGCTATGGAACAGGGAAACGAGAAATGGCTTGTCAACCTCAAAGTAACACCGTACATGACTGAACCAGTATCATATGACCCTAGCCATACAATCACATGTCAATTGGACACAGGAGCCACAACCAACGCCATAAGCTTCAGAGATCTACAGCTCATCACACAAGATGGTAATCCAGACATACCAGCCAGCAAAGCCACCATTAAACTGTATGATGGGTCACAAGTGAAACTAGCTGGGTTGTGTCACCTCAAAGCTGACCATGATGGACAAACACACGACCTGAAGTTTCAAGTTATACACACGTCACAAATGCCTCTGCTTTCTGCAAAAACATGCAAAAGACTCAACTTGCTATTTCATACACCACACAGATATGTCATCTACAGCGGTCTCACGCAGCACAACAGGGACAGATATGCATTTCACAACCACCACAGAGGACATCATCTCAAAATACAACAACGTGTTTGAAGGCCTTGGCTGTCTTCCTGGTGAACTACACCTCGAGGTGGACCCCGACATTAGGCCTGTGCATCAGGTGCCACGACGAATTCCCATTCCGCTCAAACACAAAGTCACTGAAGCCATACGATCCATGGAGAAGAATGGCATCATCAAAAGAGTCACAGAGCCAACACAATGGATCAGCAACATGGTTGTCATAGAAAAGCCAGGAAAGCTGCGCACCTGCATTGATCCCAGCGCACTCAATAAAGCTCTACGGCGGTCACACTACCAGATGCCAACAATAGAGGAGATACTCCCAGACATTGCAAAAGCAAAAGTATTCTCCGTGCTTGATGCCAAAGATGGCTACTGGCAAGTCAAACTTGAAGAAGAGAGCAGTTATCTGACCACCTTTTGGACCCCGCTTGGCAGATTCGGGTGGCTAAGGATGCCTTTCGGCATAAAACCAGCTGCAGAAGAATATCAACGCAGGCAACATGAGGTGTTGCAAGGCCTGACCGGTGTAAGTGTCATTGCAGACGACATTCTTCTCTACGGCTGTGGAGACACTTCAGAAGAGGCACTAACTGACCATGACAGAAACCTGACTGCCTTGCTGCAGAGGGCCAGGGAGGTCAATCTAAAGCTCAATAAAAAGAAGCTGAAACTAAAACTATCCAGTGTCCAATACATGGGACATCTTCTCACCACAGAGGGCCTTCGCCCTGACCCAGAGAAGGTGGCAGCGTTTCAACACATGCAAACACCCACTGATGTTAAATCGCTACAGAGATTCCTGGGGTTTGTAAATGATCTTGCCAAATTTCTTCCTCATCTCTCAGATGTGTGCGAGCCTCTCCAACGCCTGACAGATAAGGACGTGGAGTGGACATGGCTATCACAACATGAATCTGCCGTTGACACTGTAAAGCAATTAATCACATGCCACCCAGTACTCAAGTACTACAACCTGCAGGAAGAAGTCACACTACAGTGTGACGCCAGCGAGACAGGCCTAGGTGCAGCTCTTCTCCAGAATGGGCAACCTGTTGCATTCGCCTACTGAACAGAGATATGCGCAAACGTGGTGTACAAGCAAGGGAAGGATCTTCATGTGGCAGATTTTCTGTCGAGGACTTAACAGCCAAACACACAGCATGCCCACATGCAAACACCTGCCACCATCTATGCCATGGGCCTCACCACCGAAGACCTACAACGAGTCGACCACCTCGCAGACACGAATATTTCAACAGCTACACTGGAGTCCATTAGAACTGCCACAATCAAAGATCCACTATGTTGTGCACTGCAGACTTACATATTGAAAGGGTGGCCCACAGCTACACAAGCAGTAGCTCCAGAACTGCGACCTTTCTACTACTCTGACTACTGGGAACTAGATGAACTTTCAGACACAACTAGTGATGTTCTCTCTGACACGGGGCTTCAAACCACGCCCCACAACTCGGTAGGTTTTTTTTTCTGAAGCACTGCTCCGGAGCTTGCTTCAAATCACGTGACTGATGACGTTTGAACCACTTCACTGCTTCATTCAGACTGAATCAGCTTGCTGGTTTGGTTCAGTGGGTGAGGCTTTGAAAGACTGGCAGGTCTCAGTTGAGTTTAAAATGGATGAAACGGCGCAATGCGTTGCCTATCTGGTCGATACCTTTTGGATTGATTTGATCAGCTTTCGTATTGCTTTCGGTTTGCTTTCTTATTGCTCTGCAACGGAACCAACCAGGAAGAGATCTCAAGTCTGGGAGCATTTTGAAATCGTGCCGCCGAACAAGGTCATTTGTTACAAGCGTATTACTCAACTTATTCATACAATAACAAATAAAAGCCCTGAAAATGCTGAGTCAGCTGTGCGCCGGTTAAAATCTGAGTGTGCAGCATTGTTGCGGAATGTACCGCATGAAGAGGAGCCGCCATCTACTTCGAGAGCACAGCCAGAACCAGCTGCATCTTCCCAAGGTACAAAAATTATAGAATTTGGATCAATAGACTTTATTTGTATTTTTTCATGTACAGACTAAACTTTATCTAATGTTTCATTTTCAGCCATTGACCTGTGGAAGCTGTTGGACCGGGACGCTGAAGAAGCGAGGGCATCCAGCAATGCTACTGCTGATGCCATAGTGGAGGTGCAGTGTTATCACAGGACCCTCTGGTGTACTGGATGACACACAAAGCTGTATACCCAAACCTATACAAGCTAGCAAATGAGTACCTGCCTGGCAACACCAGCATCCTCTTTGCCCTGCGAGAGGGTGTTTTTCGAAAGCTATATATATATATATGTATATATATATATATATATATATATATATATATATATATATATATATGTATATATATATATATATATATATATATACATGTGCATATATATATATATATATATATATATATATATATATATATATAAATATATATATATATATACACATGTATATATATATATATATATATATATATATATATATATATATATATATATATACATATATATATATATATATACATGTGTATATATATATATATATATATATACATATATATATATATATATACATATATACATATATACATATATATACATATATACATATGTACATATATATATATATATATATATATATATATATATATATGTACATATGTATATATGTATATATATATGTATATATATATATATATATATATGTATATATATATATATATATATATATATATATATATATATATATATATGTACATATTCCCTGGTGGAAGATGACTGGGACAACAGTCAAACAGACAACAGACTCGAGCACATAGTTGGTGACAGGAGGGAAGGGGCTTCAGAACTAGAACGGGCTCCAGTGTTGACTGATGTGCCAAGTGTCCCCCAATCTGGACATTTAGGCCTCAAGCAGACCAGAACCAGATCCAACATAAACCTCCTGAGAGGTACCGCAAAGACTTTGTTGTTTAAACTTTCTGAAGAAGGAATGTCATCTCTTGTTTATTTCTGTGCCACTTTGTTCATGTGGACTGTTCATTTTTTTCTAATGTTTAGGAGAGTTAACTAGTCATTTCTGTTTAACCTGTAGCCAGCTATTGTTGTTGCTGGCCACGTAACTCTCATCCGGTCACTATTGTCCATTTTCAACTGCTTTCTTTCCATATGTTAAAGGAGATGTTACGAAAGTTAACCACTAGATGGCAGCCAAGTTCCATGCAATATGCAGAGACATCTGGTGCGAGTTGATGACGTTGGCTTCCGGGTGTTTTACCTGATGAGCACTGTTATAACTTGCGGCCATACAATAAAAGTAGCGTATCTACAAAGATTGCCTGACTGTATAAAAGAAAGAACGAAACAAGGACAGGAGTTGGGGAAAGAACACCTCACCCCATCAACAACCACAGAATCAACGAGGCAAACGTCCCTGTCACTGTCCCGCCACAAGGGGCGAAACGTCAATGAATGGTAGTTCATGGTTGGTGACCCTGCAGCTGACCCGTGGGCACCGAAAGAAGTGCGACAGGCAGCAATGCCAAGCAGGAAATGTCTCCTACCTGTACATTTACAGTAAGTCATAAAATAGCTATATTGCATTTATTTTTCAGTGTTTTAAGAGTCCTTTCATTAAAAAGCTAAATACCACGAAGACACATATTTTGTGGAAACACACCCACTCCCACATTCAGGTGGAGGTCCTCCACCCCCCGCAAGATGTCCCGGTGTTGAAACTGTAGGAGGCGGCGACTCTCACTGGAAGTGCCGGGACTGTTCTTCGCTGTAGGGGAGCGCTCCTCGTGGAGCAACTCTACTTCCGGTGTAGGGAATGCGTTATGCAGCGTTTTTTCTTTTGCATGTGTTTTCTTGCTTTGCATCGCTCCTCTGATGAAGTGAATGTTTTTATGTCCTGCAGCGTGTTGTTTTTTTGTTTTGTTTTTTTTGCGTTTGCACCACGATCCTCTTTTTGTACCGTTGTAAACTTGTATTTGTGTTTGTGACTTTGCGTCGTTTCCGTGCTCAAATACGCGATTGTCCCGTATTTGGCAACTAAAAAAGCTGTCCCGTAATGAACTGAGACGGGACGCACTTGACTTTGTCTCCACTCCGTCGCCCCGGCAACCCCAGTGTCCACGCTGAGAACTCTGTCCTCCGCAGTTCTTGGCATTTCGGCTCGCAATCCCAGAGGTGGGCAATGGGCATTCATTGCTGAATGTTTAAACCCCCCCCCCCTCCTTTGGTTGTGGTTTATTTGGTGTAAACAACTGAGTTTGTCTGTTTTTGTTGTTGGCGTCACCACTTTCTTTGGTTGCTTTTGTTTTCTTGGTAAAATTTTGGTGAAACTTTGGGTTTTCTATTGAGTAGTTTGATTTCCTTTTTAGTTCATTACTATTTTGTTCCCCAGTGATCGTTACCTTTTGTTTTGTGTGTGTGTGTGAAGACTAAAGAAATTTTTTCTTTTGTTTGAACTGTTTAACGCTTGCCTGAGTGTCTCAATGTATTAGTGTATTCATTGTGTTCAGGAGTTGGCGTAGCGTGCGGCAGACTGCGTCAGTGGTTCCCCTTCACTTTGCTTTATTTTGCACAGCACGAGGGAAATTTTGCTTTGTAGTGATTCCCTTCGCTTTGTTTATTCCCTTTTTTCAGTTTTTCTTTGTTTTATCTTTAGCCTTTCCGCTCGGCTACGTCCAGCCCTGCTCCCCTTATTTTCTTATGATGTTGAACAATCTTTTTGGTATAGTACTTATTTTTTTTGACACTCACTCAGGCAGCTAAACCTGGTCTTATTGTTTTTTAAAAAAAGATTTTCCTTGGTGTGTTTAAAAAAGAGTCAACTATTTTAAATTGTGATTGAATAAAGCTGTTTCTTTGGAAGTCCGTCTCATCCTCTCAAATCTCAAAGCGTAACGAACCTGTGTAGCCCGAGGAATTTTTATTATAGTCTATTTCCTGGGGTGCAACTCCCCAGGTGGCGCTGTCAGGCAACATAATATATAACATATTATAGAATTATATAATCCCTATATATGAATTCACATGATCATGGGTGTTATGATCAATGCTCCCTCTAATTTTCCATGTGTCTGGGCATCCAGACAAGCTCCTTGAGCACACTGAGGACCACTGTGGGCAACATCAGATGTGCACGCTGTGGCCACACACCAGTATCACACCTGTTCAAAACCTTGGATCATAGCAAGTTACATGGCTTATTAAAAGAATCAAATTCCAGCAGCAATTTTCATGAGTTTACTTTGAATAGAAGTGATTTGGCCCACTTCAAATGAAAAAGAGCAAAATCTTGTTGTTGATGAGATGTGTAGTGTGTTATATGTGAGAGTCCTGCTTTAACCATAGGAAGAGTCCTGCTTTGGCCTGGCTGAGGGTCATGTTGCGTCAATGTGCAGTGGCATGCGCGTGATAGATTGAAAAATAAGCCGAAGTGATAGCTCTTCTCTGAATAGACAAGTTAAGCCAGTGTGCTGCAGTTAGCCAGTGAAAATAGAGCGGAGTGGCACCTCTTCACTTTGTTACGCAATCTATGTCAGCGCGGTGCTGCAGCCTGGAAACTTTCTCTGCCTTTTGGACTCATACGGTGCAGCTGGAAGAAAAAAAAACATCATTCCGAAGGCGTAGCGGTGCGCCGCCTAATAAAAGCTCTAAAATTATTAATTAATACGTTTCTGTTGAATTTTATTTTATGTGCTACATAGATTTCCTTGTGCGCTGAGAATGTGCAAGTAGTGCGCGATTGCGCAAGCAAGCAGCTTAGAGGGAACAAACAGTCAGGTGGACAACAGTCACCAGGAGCACCAACAGGAAGTGGCGTACAGGCCCCGCCCACCCTGTGATTGACAGCCGGAGACACTGGGTAACAAACGTGAAGACAGAAGAAGAATCAAAGGTGAGAATTCAGCTCAGAGTCTCTCTGACGACTTCAGTCACACTTTCATCAACTCAGCTGAAGAACCTGAAGGAACATAAAGTCCAACATGTAGCGGCTGAGTGAAGGAGGTCTGGACTCTGTGGAGGAGCTCCATGGTTCCAGAGACGCTGTAGAAGGACAGAAGACCTGCTCTGTGGTCCAGGTACACTCGCACTCTGGAGGACCGAGGACCTGAGACACGAGTACTCATGTTGTTGTGACGAAACCAATATTCACCTGGGTAACAATATAAACTCCAGGATTTGTCATTTGCTGTGTTTCAATTCAGGTTCTGCACCCTTGAGGCCGAGTGTCCTCCGTCTGAAGGAAGCGTTCTTAGAGTTCCCAGCCTAGGAGGACGGACCAAACCCCGCCTCCCCGCTAACCACTCGGGACGGTCTAGCCTTCGGCGTATTTCCTCGTTTTCGTCACCGCCGTTCCCTCTGGCTGGCCAACCCCGGAATCGGCTAAAACGAGTGCGTATTTACGAGTGCGCATTTTGAGCGTCCTAAACACCCTCGGGAATTGGGACAAGCCTTCGCGCAGTGCGATGACGCAACTTCCTTTCAAAATGCGCACTTCAAGGATGCAGAACCTGAATTGAGACACAGCAATTGAATCCAAATCTACTTTCCTCTGACCTTCCTGCTCTGCTGATGTTCCTGTAGGCCACTGCTACACCAACCCCCTAAAATAAACCACAGAAGTCCCTCCCCCTTCTCCACTCAACCTCCCAGTAACATCGTCCAGTCAGACCTTCTCTACTCAGGACCTGCTTCTTGTCAGTGAATCTGTCTGGATGATCACAATAAGACTGAACTTCCTCCATGAATGTCACTTTTCTGTTCTCCTCAGATAATAACAGACGTTTGTGCACTGTGCAGAACTTGCTGTATTTCATCTCTCAGCTTGGTCCAGCTGCTGCCACGTCCTCAAAGTATCTCAGAGGACGGATCTCCAGGCTGGAGGAGTCTGGAGACGGACTGAGTGCTGGCAGAGAGGAGAACCTGTGGAGAAACTGGCTGTGGTCCAGTGTGTGTGAGATCCTCTCCAGCTCAGCATCTCTCCTCTTCAGCTCCATCATCTCCTGCTCCAGCTTCTTCTCAAGCTCTTTGACTCCACTCACTGCTGCCCCCTGTGTGGATCTGACCTGCTGCTGCACCTCAGAGCGTCTTTTCTCCAGCAGACGGATCATCTGGGTGAGGATCTTCTCGCTGTCCTTCACTGCTTTATCAGCAGAGCCGTTGATGGACTCCACCCCCTTCAGGTCTTCCTCTGTGTGCTGGATCTTCTGCTGGATCTTCTGCCTGGTCTCCTCCAGCTCTCTCTGCCTCCCAGGCCTCTGTACTGCTGCTGACACTGTCTGATGACCTTTATGTTCATCCATACAGCATAAAGCACAGATGATCTTCTGATCAGTGCGGCAGAACATCTTCATCACCTCATCATGACGAGGGCAGATGTTCTCCTGGAGCTGCTGGCTGGGTTCCACCAGCTTGTGTCTCTGTAGGGGAGCAGCATCACGATGAGGCTGGAGGTGAGAGTCACAGTAGGAGGCCCGACAGACCAGACAGGACTTGAGGGCCTTCAGTTTCCTCCCAGTGCAGACATCACAGGCCACATCTCCAGCTCCAGCATAGCAGTGATCAGCAGGAGCATCTTGGAGTCCAGTCCCCCCCCCCGCAACGAAACTTGGCACGTTAACTTTGCCGACACGTTAGCGTAGCGCGACAGCGATAGCGTGCTTCCCCCCCCCCCGTCAACGTTAGCGCAATTTCCAACCAGCACTGCAGAGAGAAAGGCAATATCCAGGTGGAGTGAAAATACATCCCAGTGCCCACCATCACAGGCATATAGACGTAGATAAGATAAATTTACATAAAATACCAGAATGTTTGTCAATTTTTCATTAAAACATATTTTATTTATTTAGTTAGATAAAAATGTTTCCTCCCAGCACAATATGTATTTGTTAATTTAACTCACATTCCTGCCATCATCTTAACACAATTCAGTGTCACTTTTAAGTTGGAAAAGCATAATAATTAAATTACTTAAATGGCACATTTCAAGTAAAACAGTTGCTATTTAGTCTATTTGTGGTGGTATGTGAGTTATACTTCCCATAAAAAGACTTCCTTTTACATCAAGAATATTTAAATTTTTCATAGATGACTCCCAAAGAGACAGACATATTCTGTCAAGTTCTAACCTGAAGACCACTCTGTCCAAAAAGTCCAAAAAGAATTATATTGAATTGAGAGCAGCTGTTCTTATTTTCTCTTTTTTGAGAGAGATTTGCTCAGATTTTCAGTTGACCTGTTGATTTGATTTCTCTGATTAAAATTAAAACAAAGTCTGATATTTGGCAGCTTGTTTAATTCTTATACATAGGTATAAAATAATTTTTTTATAATAACATTCACGAGTTTTCGTTGTAAAAGTCATCATTTTCATATACACAAGTTGGACATCTAAAAGTATCGGTATCTGTATTGGTATCGGGATACTAGCCTTGGTATCACCTGGTATCGTATCGTAAGGAAAAATAGTGGTATCGCACATCCCTACTTTCACACACACACACACACACACTATACTGTAAATGGCTGCAGTTTCCTTTACAAAAGTGCTACAGACGTCATTCAAACATCCATGTGTTTGTCTCATCAAGACCTATATTTTACATTTGACAGCCACTTAAAAAGAAATGCAGGTCAAAAATACACAGGCATATGATGATTAGACCTCTTCTCCCTCTTTGTCAACACACAAATGCCTGCAGTTTCCTTTAGAAAAGTGCTACAGACGTCATTCAAATACCTACGTGTTTGTCTCATCAAGGCCAATATTTTACATTTGACAGCATCCTCCAAAAAAAAAAATGGAGGTGAGAAATCTGCATCATTTGCATTGACTTCTTTCAGCAGATGTCGCCGGGCGTCGGCAGAGGACGGGGGTCAATTGCGGGCGTCGACAGGGGTCAGGCGTCATCGGGGGTCATCGGGCATCGCGTCGGCCACGGCGGCTCAGTCCCGCAAACGCTGCTTGCAGCTTTAATTTATTGTTTTGATTTAATTTAATTTATTAGTGTTAATGGCTGCTGAAAAAAGGGGATGAATAGTTCAAATTCGAGTTGAAAGTAAAATATACAAATGTTGGTAGTACTAGTAATCATTACTAAGTACAGTTATGCCCATCTGTTATCTTTGTTGGGCTTGAGTTTATGATTATTTTTTTTACCCTGTGCATCTTTTGTTTTGTTAGTAGTACTTGTCATTGCTCCAACACGAGTAAACATGTTGCGTCCCACTAGATGGCGCATTTGCCTTATTTACAAGTACCACGGTCATCGGAGCTGATCGCTGCCACTCTCAGCAGCGTGCGTCTACTAAGGTCTACTAAGATTCCACAATCTATTACACCTCGTGAGCCAAACAGGCTACAGGTAAAATTAAACATCTTCAGTTGAGCAACTCAGGCAAGTTAAACTGATTTAAAAACAAACAAACACTATAATACTAGGGAAAGAATCCTCTATATGTCAATAAATACAACAGAACAAAAAAAAAATGCTTACTTTAAATAAGAAAATTCAACAAACCAACAAGTGCAACACTAAAAAGCAAACCAACAATTAAAATAATGCTTAATTGCCTTAGTTTTGTCCCACACTTATCAGCTTAGCTACTAAGAATAACACACATTATTCACCTGGACAGAAGGAGGTTCTGAGGAACGTGTTGGTCCTGGAGCTTCCTGGTCAGGATGTTCGGGAGATCCCTCTGGCTCAATGTCTGGAGCGCCAACATATTTTAGAATTGCTCCTGCAGAGACAAAGCTCACTAGATCATCAAGCAAAACAGATCAGAAGCACATTTTCCTATTTTATTATTACAGTGATGTTGCAGTAATATAGGAAAATTAAAAATGTATTTGTTTTTAAATTAAACATTATGATTGCAGTGTCCCTTTAAAGCTTTTACCCAATTACAAAACTGTCACTTTTAAGAGTTTTTGGCATTACTTTACACACTGTACTAGTTAAAGTAATAAAACTAAGATAAATGACCCACTACCACAATAGTCTAAAATAGTCAACACCATGCCAAAAAAAGTATTTCCATAAAAAAATTCTTTGAATTATAAAACAGTAGCACATTTCTAATGAAGGGCCTACAAAATACAAACTAAGCTTAGTAAATTCATCCTAAGTTAAGGCTAAAATAACATTAAGAGTCAAATATGTGAGAGACAACTTCCACTGAACAATAACAGGGGACTGACTACAACAACAACTACAACATGCCCTCCCTCCCTCCCTCCCTGTTAGAATTTGAATGAACGGGTGTGGAGTCAATCAGTCATTCCCATGGCAGGATAGGCCAACTTGACAGGATATGGTCAACTTTCATAAAACAAACAAAAACGCTGATTCATGACGAACAAATATTAGCCAGCCAGCTAACATTTATCCGACGCTAGCTAGCTGGCTAGCAGGACAAATAAACAAACAGGACAAATAAACAAATAACTTACCTTTCCCCTTTGCAAGTTTTTCTTGATCAGTTTTCTTTTCCTTCCGTTTTTCCGCACCGCTGGGATAACTCCTTTTTGATGCCATTATGGTGTCTGTTTGTTTTTAATCCTCTCGCTAACGGGAACGAATGGTAGCTATCAATCATTCACATCATACCTGTCGGCGTCGCCGGCCCGCTACGTCACAACCTGCGTGACAGTGCGGCAAGCCCCCAGAGTCCAAGATGGCGTCCCATTCCTTTCTATGAAGTTGCTCACCCAGCGCATGGCTCCCAAAAACCTTTTGACTTCCGCATTGATGGGATAATACAGCATGCGCAGTTGTGTCAGTGTGGAGATCGTCACTGACAGACGTGCGCGCTCACGAACAGTACAAAATTCAACATGGAAATGAATGTATTTTTTACGGAACAACTGACGATTGTTGTTTCAAAATTTTATCAATAATAATGATTATTATTATTATTATTATTATTATTATTATTATATTAATAAAATAGTATTATTATAATAATATACTATTATTTGTGTATTAAACAAGTGAGCAATGTGCCACTGAATAATAAATGATAATTCTTTGAAGCAACTCTCTATGGACCATAACAGCACTGCCACACATATTTTTTTAATTAATAACCTCTTTGGAAAGCAGACAAAGTAATAAAATGATTGGTCTATTTATTTCATCAGAACTAAAAAAATAAAAAATAAAAACTCAACGATCTTGAAAGTTCCTCCCTTTCTCTTGCACCTGTCGATGTGTGTCGCTAACACAAATTTGCAAATATTTTGTCGTCGTCATGGAATTAAACAGTATACCATGTTAATTTATCAGTGAGTGCTCTCTCTTTTCATGCAATTCATCACTCTTAACATGTAATGCTGAATCATGAAAGCTATGGAGCAAAAAATAATAATTACATAAAACGACGAGTGAAATAAAATGTGTCATTCATTCAATAAAGATTTCATTCATTCATCTTCTATACCCGCTTATTCCTATTCAGGGTCACGGGGGTCTGCTGGAGCCTATCCCAGCTGTCTTAGGGCGAAGGCAGGGTGACACCCTGGACAAGTCGCCAGTTCATCGCAGGGCCACATAGAGACAAACAACCATTCACACTCACATGCACACCTACGGACAATTTAGAACGTTCAATTGACCTCACATGCATGTTTTTGGAGTGTGGGAGGAAGCCGGAGAACCCGGAGAGAACCCACGCAGACACAGGGAGAACATGCAAACTCCACACAGAAAGGTCCCAGGTCCGGGCCCCGGAATCAAACCCACGACCTTCTTGCTGTGAGGCGGCAGCGCTTTTATTTCATTTAACAAAGCATATCATTATTTCATCATGCATTTAATTGTTTTGTGGTCCTGTGTTTTAGTGCTTGATAATTGTATTCTGTTGTCAAATTTGCCCATCAAAGTCAGATTAGTAATCCTGTACATCAGTTTAAGGAAAACCAATTCTAGGTAATGGATTGCAGATCTGGTAGTGACCTGTTACAATGGAAAGAAATGTATACATAATAAGTACGTCTGTGTGCCCGATATTTTAGCTAACACTAAACTTTCTGCACAACTGTCTGCATTGTGCTTAAGTTTAAATGAGTTAAATATGTTTGCATACCCAATTTTAAGTAAAATTACACAAAAAACAATATTGTACATTTATTTTTGGAATGTTTTGCTTTTTACAGCTTTCCTTTTGGGGACAGAAAAAGGTTGCACAAATGGGTGGAAAATGTGAGAAGAAAAAACTGGACACCCAATGACAACTCCAGGCTGTGTGCTCTTCACTTTGAGGAGAAATCTTTCATTTTGCGTGGTGAGAGAAAGTGCCTAACTTCAACAGCTGTCCCAACCATTTTTAGTTTCTTCAAATCAGGTAAGAGCATGTCTACCAAACAAAAGGTAAGTGAGTCACACACACACACACACACACGTGATTTTGATCAAATCTTTGACCACACATATTCTAAAAAATGTAAAGAGGTGTCAGAGATCTTGGAAGAAGACAGTTTTCTCGTGATTCAGGAACCATGTGACAGCCATACTGTGTCTGATGTAGATGTAGAGGTCACAAATGATGTACAGATCACCAATGATGAAGAGGTCACAAATGATGAAGAGGTCAGAGCAACAATGAAGGGATTTTACATTGACTGTTCAGTTAACATGTTCAATGTTAAAATATTCACATGAAAAAAACTTGAAAATCATTACAGCAGACGTAAAAAAAAATTTATAAGAAAGTCTTGAAAGTTATCTTGAAATCATTTATGAGGATACTCATTATAATATTGATGAAGTGTTATTTCATGTTTTGTTGGCTGTTTCAAGGGTTTATTTAGTTTGTTGTGACACAATCTAAGGTTCAATTTGTAAAGAAATAAAAGTTCTTGTGAAAAAAGATAGTGGTCAAAGTGATATTAGTGTTATTTGTGTTTGTGTTTTTTGTAGTCTTGTCTGGATTTGTCCTGTTCGTTTCTGGTCTGTGTTTGTGTTCCCACTCTTGGCCTGCACCTTGTCGTGGTGAGTGGGCTTTTAACTAAGACAGGCCAATTATATATATTGTGTGAAGCCAGCAAAACAGTCATTATTATGAGAATTATAACTGAAGCACACTAAATAATACACCATCAGTCACCTTTTGCTTTTCTGTTATTAATCTAATGTGTGTTATGTCAAGCCTCCACAGTGGCGTGTTGCAGTCAGGATGAGACGAACAAGGTGAATGGATGGACGGATTGATGAGCCCAGCGAGCCTCCACCATCCACAGACAAGCCAGTCCCATTTTCCACCCAGAAGGATGTCTCTTCCATCTATCTTTGCCTGCCAGGGAAATGCAACCAAACATAGTAATTACAGATGGTGTTGTCTCTGTTAAAGTGACACATGAAAAAAACAATATATATATGTATATATATATGTATATATATATATATATATATATATATATATATATATATACATATATATATATATACATATGTTTTGTGATTCATGTTCATGACAATAACAATCGAACAGATTTTCTTCATTCTTCCAATGAGTTTCGCAAACAAACATGGAATTTTCCCTGGATCATACTAATACGTTTGTAGATTATATAAAGAAAATTATAAAACACATTTTTTGCGGTTTTATATTAAAGCAGATAGTCAAACGTAAATGTAGCGTGGTAATGTTGCGAAGACACATTTATTTTTGTTTTTCTTTGTTTCTTTAGAAGCTTTTATTTTGGTTTTCTGTGGAAGCACAACAGACAACACACATGTTAACGTCCGCTACTACGGTTCGCTCCGTATAGGTCTCACGAGCCACTTGAGAGACTTCCTCTCGAGCGTTATCTACTTTTTACATTTCAAAACACAGATCCATACCCGACTTCGACTTGAACTTATTAATCATGTCGTTTCCCACATTCAATCTTACTCGTATACATTTAAATATTCACATTTCTACTGAATAAACATCCCATAACGTTAAACGAACACTAACGTAACCGAGCGTCAACCCCGCCTCCTGGTAACCTAGCAACGGGCTAGCCGTTGTTTCCTCTTCGCTAGGTAATCACTCGGAGACGATACATTCAAAACGTAAATTTAACTCACATACCCTCGATCTCAGACTTCAATTACGAAACAGCCACACATACATTTGCTCTTATTTTCAACCCTTTCCCCTTCTCACCTGTGGAAGCACAACAGATAACACACACGTTAACGTCCGCTACAACGGTTCGCTCCACATAGGTCTCACGAGCCACTTGAGAGACCTCTCTAGCGTTATTCCCCGGGGCGAACACGACCTCCACTGGCAGAAGTGGGTAACTGCACCCTGCTCACTGATCACTCTCACACACGCCACAAACCACAACAAAAGCAGGAACAGTGCTTTGCCACAATTATGCTACATAAACACGTCCTGGTCCCCTCTGGATCCTCTTTTCCGGTCCTCGCGATCACTCTCTTGGCTGCGGTGGGCATGGTTCTGCCCGCGGTGTCTTCCTTTGTCAGGGCATTCTCTGGCCCAGTGACCCATTCGGCCGCAGATGTGGCACGCCCCCTTTTCGCCTCTATCTCCGCTAGTCGCCCTTCGTCAGTTGTCGTTGTTCCTGTAGGGCCGTCTCGCCGTGTCACTGAGGTGCTTCATCATGGTGAGGGAGGCACGCTTTATCTTCTTGTCCTCTGCATCGCTGGCCTCCTGCAGAAGCCTCTCAGCGTGCACTGCATGACGTCGGACCTCTGTCAGCCGGGCATCTTCAATCCCCACGCAGCAGCTTCTGTTAACTGCTTTGGCGATCTGGGGGAGCAGCCCTTGTCTGAAAGCAGTGATGAGGCTGGCCGTTTGGTTGACGGCAGTCCTGATGAACGTGGCGACGCTGCGGCGTCGGTGCTGGAGTGCGCAGGGTTGTACGGTGGTAGCGTTGGATGAGGGCAGGCGGGAGGAGGGAAGACAGGCATGTCCAGGAGAGGGTCCCTCAGGCCTGTAAGAGAAGGATACAGACGATTTGGTGCATTTGAATGCTCGTGTGTGAGTGGCTCCTTTTCTCCCTCCTCTGGGGAGTGTGTGTGAGTGTGTGCACCCTCTGCCGTTATCTCTGTCACCCCTGTGCTCCAGCGCCCAGCGCTGTTCACACGTTTCTTTACTTGTTTCCTGTCCCTGACCTCTGCTTCAGGTTTCCAGAATGAAAAACACCTTTCATGATCTTTGATGATTTGAATCTCCCACCTGTTTGGGTTTTTCTTTTTTGTAACCTTTCCCTTGGCTATATTCAGTTTATCCCGGAGGTTTCTCAATTCCTCCATACTCAGTGATCCCCCCTCTGGGAAACCATACTTTTCAACCCAAACATCCAACATATCAAGACAATCTGGACCGCATTTTTTCCGCATGTCGTCCACAATTTGTCCCCCCTGGGGAACTGCAGCAGCCACTTTGCTCTGGTTCTTCCCCATCCCTGTCTAGACTTATTACTTGTAGCTGCACACGCGTCCCTGTGCCCCCTTTTTTTACTCAGGCGCAAAAAGGTAGAGAAAAAATTCACCCCTTCGGTACTTAGTCACCAAAGGTTTTGCCCGCTCAGCCCTCACCAACCTTCTTGGATATCTGGTGAGCGGGACAGGCCCGCGATATGACCTTGACTGGCGCGATATTATGATTTAGCGTACGTTACGCTCAACGTCATTCCGTGCGGCAGGTAAAAAAAAAGGTGGTGTTGTCCCGGGTGTCCCAATTCCATCGCAAGCCGATCGGAGCCGATTATCACCCGGGTCGTTTGTCGGGTTGGTTGACCCGTTTTGTCGTGCAACAGCTGCAACTGCAAACTGCAGGCTTCAATTTACCGACGCCTTACACATGTGATGGCATGGAGACTGTGCATTGTAGCAACATCAGTCCCCTCAGAGAGAATCTTCTCCAAAACAGGGCAGATATTTACAGAGAGAAGAAACAGGATCAGCCGCACAAAGCTGAGGCTCTTGGTTTTTCTCATTGTCAATCTTCACTAAAGGACAAAACTGTTATCTGAATGCTGATTTTTTTTCTTTTTGTTTTACACATTTTAATTTATATTTTGTTGTGTGAGTTTCTGTAAGCGTATGTTGTTTGACTTTACATTTGTGTAGTAGTAAAAAACTAAACGTTTAAAATTGGTAATAGTTATTTAGATAGAGGCACCGAGACCCACCTGTGGGTCATAACACCCCCTCTCTTAAGAACTAAACCCTATTAACATACCTACAAACAAAACTAAACAAGAAAAACCTCAGTTCCCCTGAAATAAGAATTCCGCAGCTAGTCCACAAGTACACGTGATACCGCATCTGCCAACACATTATCAACCCCCCTTCCTGTGGCAAATCTGGAGATTGAAGTCTTGCAGGAGCAGAGACCACCGCATCTACGAGGGCATTATAGTCTGTAAAAAACCTGACCCCAAATTATCATCAAGATGGGCACTGTCAGAAGGAGAGCCAAAGCTTCTTTCTTAACTTCCCAGAATTGACTCTGTGTGCGTGCTGCTTACTTGTGGCATGTCCCTCTACTTCTATGTCATGGTGCAAAACTGACGTACGGCGGGGGTGGTCAGAAAACAATAGTGGGTGGCTCTCAATTAATTTAACAATATCATGACGGGCTGATGCAGGCAAATGGGACAAAAACAAGCTTAAGTTATTCATAATTTCAGAGTTTCCCAGGCGCGCCGAAGGAACACCGATTTCTTTTGTTCATGAGCCCTCCCTCCGCCAATGGGCATGGAGGGGGCGGAGGCTCAGGCGACACATTTTTCCAAGCGACGTAACGCCCGGTTCACACTGGACGCGGAAGCGCCACGAAGCGCCGCGAAGCGCCGAGCTCTTCCATTCGGCGCCCATATTAATCAATGTAGTAGTTCACACCAGACGTGAACAGGCGCACGGCTCCCCTCGCGGATCGTGCCATGCATTTAACGTCAGTTCACTGGACGTGGAAGCGAAGCGCCGCCGAGCGCTTCCATTCGGCGCCGACGTTAATCAATGTGGTGGTTGCGCGGCTCGCGGCATGCATTTGTTGTTTTGGCGTCTGCTCTATTTCGTGCGCGAGCCGCGAGTGGTCCTCGTCAATAGTACAGGAAGTCGCTCAAAAAAACGAGAAAATCCGGTGAATTTTCAAAATAAACTAATTGCAAAATAAAAACCCAATGACAAATTCGATCATATATCATATTTGTATGTTATATTTGTCAGTACATTGTATCAGAGTGCGAGAGAGATTAAACACACACACACACAGAGAAAGACTTGATCAAAATACGTCTGTTTGATCCTAGAGATGCCGGTCAATGATCATTATGAAAGAGGTCTTTGTCTTGAGATGGACACCTGAGTGCGTGTTTCTATTTATTTACACACACACGCACAAAAGTGAGCTATGGAGCGGGCTGGCTACGGGGCGAGGGGGGGCGATGACGAAAATGATTTATTTTATTTTATATTTTTTAAAGAAAAAAAAAGAAGTGAAAAAGTGGGAGTGAAAAAAAGAGTGCAGCTGAGCAGAAGCGCTTGTCGACCGTCGCGGAGCTGTTCGCGTCTGGTGTGAACCAGTTGGAGCCTCGCTCGCGAAATTCGTTGGCGCGGTGCTTCCGCTTCCATTGAAATGAATGGCACGAGCCGTTCGCCTGTTCGCGTCTGGTCTGAACCACTACATTCAGTGCGTTTACATGGCACTAGAGAAAATCGAATTATTGCCTTAGTCCGATTATGATTGGAGAACTCACGTGCATGTAAACACCTTACTCCGATTATGATTGGAGTTTGAGAACTCCGATTGGAATCGGAGAACTCCGATTGAGACACCCAGATAATGCGATTGGAATTCAAATTTCTCTGCCATGTATACGCCTTAATCGGACTATTAACTGGACAATGCGAGTGCGCATGCGCCACGCCTCGCTCTCGCGACTCATGACCGCACAACTACGTCGTCTAACAAAACAGACGGCGCGAAACAACCTGGCAAACGCGAATAAGAATGTTGACATTTGGAGAGAGGATGAGACCGGGGCGATGCTTTCTCTTCTAAAAGAGATGGACATATTAAAATAACGCGCAACGGAGACCTTTTTAAAAAGGGTAGCGCAGCAAATGCAGGGCTCCGGCTTTGCGCACCCCTGAACAAATACGTATTCCTTCGTATTTATATTTCTACCTTTTCGTTCACATTTTTTGTAAGTTAGAAGAATTTTAACTTTGTAAATAAAAGCACAGCAAAGACATGTTTTCCTGATTTGTTTTTATTTGGGTAATTTCGCTGTTATTCTGCTGGAAACGGCGTGCAGCGGCACCATCTTCCTCCACGGTCGGCACTTTAATGAGCGTGTGTATAACTGAAGACACCGTTCCTTTGCAAAACCTGTACACAAACTCTCCCACCAGTCTGCTCCGAACCCAAATCCAACAAGAACGAGAGTTTGGGGTCCGTAGCGACGGCACAAAGCGTAGCATCGAAGTGTTGTTGTAGCCCTCCAACAGCAAACAACGTTCTTGTCTGCCTTTTAAAATAACCAGGAGCACAAGAAATAGGGTACACCTTATCTGCAAAGCAAGTAACACGTACATTATGAACTATCGTTCCATATCATAATAGATTTAATATGTCAACCGAAAGCAGCTGACCGGCTGAAAAGACTCACTCCACCCCCTAGTGTTGGGAGGAGGACCCGTCAATAATTTGAATTTCTCAACTGCATGTATACGGGGACCAAGGTGAGAACTCCGATTGGACGAGAAAACCGAATGATTGCTTAGTCCGATTAAGCTCTGCATGTAAACGCACTGATTGATTAACATGGGCGCTGAATGGAAGCGCTCGGCGATTCGCAGCGCTTCACTTCGCGGCGCGGCGCTTCCGCGTCCTGTGTGAACCGGGCGTAACTTTTCAACATTTTGACGTGGCAGACGCGGGATGATCGTTTTCTATCAGGAGTGTGCACTACATAATCTGTATCGGAAAGTTTGCGCTCCACGACATACGGACCAGAAAAGCAAGCCAGCCTGCAAACCGGAACCGGGTAACGGCAACAATACCAACACACAACGCCTGTCTCAAAAACTCGAGCCACAGCTTTCTTGTCAAACTGCCGCTTCATTTTAGACTGGCTGGCGACAAGAGTTTGGTGAGCAGTTTCACAAGCACGATACAAGCGTTCACGAAAAAAAATTACGTAATCTAACACATTATTCTCTACTCGCTTAACATCGGAAAGCCACTTACCCCTTAACAGACGCAAGGGTCCTCTCACCGAACACTAAATCAGCTGGGCTGAACCTGAGGGACTCCCACACATACAATCGACGACTGAAGATACACTTTATGCTGCGGAACCATCACTGTGCTCATTTTAACCCCTCCCCTCCCCCCCCCCCCCCCCCCCCCCCCACACACACACACACACTAAAATATACGAATTGCAGTAGGTTGGTTTTGTTGCTCTTGGTTGTCCGTTAGTTTTTTGAGAGTTAGTAGTAGATAGATCCCTAGATAGTAAGTTTGATAGATGGATAGAAATAGATAAGTTAGTTAAAGTTACACACACGCACATATATATATATATATATATATATATATATATATATATATATATATATATATATATATATATATATACATATATATATATATATATATATATATATATATATACATATATTAACCTCTTTCAATGAACTCCAAAACATACATGGTCAAAATCCATATTATTATTATGTTGTTGTTTTTTTTAAATGCTCATACAAAACAAAAAAAAAGTGTCACATCCACTTGTAGTGCATTATTTTTGCCAGCAAGCTTCTCTTGTTACGACTGACCACATTGACCCATATTTTCCATATACTCACCTGAATCAGGTACCCTGCAAGGGCAACAACCTTCCCCGAGGTGATCGGTGGAGTGACGTGCAACCAGCACGTGATCGGTGGAGTGACGTGCAACCAGCACGTGACCTCTACGACGAGCTTCCACCCACGGAAGTGCCATAGGAGGACACGGATTAAATAGTATGGCTTGTCCACCAGAAGGCTGTATTATGGTGTACATAATATAAAACTTCTGCCCAGTTCTGCTTGTATTGCAATGGTTGGTGTTCCTGAAGTTTCATTTTTCGTCCCTTTTTATTTTTTACATCCATGTTTGTGATGAAATAGTATTGTGAATCACTAGCTCGCATTGCATGCTGGGAAACAGCGTCACTCAAGGAAGTTTTGGCTTCGCTGACACGGTCCTGAAGGGACGTGGGTTTTAGTGCACTGGAACGGGATGAATGTGTTCAATCAAGCAGTACAAACCTGATTAATTGTCTTAATACTTCACTTTGAATGGCCATATTGTTTAGGATTAGAATTAGATGACAACTTCTTCACAATATTTGCAACTATTCAATTTGACCAGCAGGTGTCAGTAGAAGACGAAATTTCATGTTGACTATTTCCTAATGGAAGTGCTCTCTTTACTTTGGGTTTTTCTCATAATTATTTGAAGTGTAGGCCTGTAGTTGATGAGGAATCACGGTGTGCTAACGCTACTCAAACAGCTTCAATGAAAAAAGGGAGTGTGATTTGGGTTTGTGGTACATTATGACAATCTTGGACTTGCAAGACTGAGGCGACGGTTCAATTCCCATCAACGTGTATTATATATGTGTTATTTAGCTCATCTATTCTACATTTTAAATAGATCACATTTGACATCTGAACACTGAACACTTACTATTAAACATAATTTTTAGACTATGGGCTATTTAGTCTTGTTTTAGGATATAATATAATTCATTGCACAAACTGTCAGGCTAAGTATAGAGCTATAGTCTACTACAATCAGTCGTGCCAAAAAAGAGACATTGTCTTTATTTTTCATTTTTATTTTATTGTGTCAGCATTGAACCATACAAGCATGTAGTGTTGTCCAACAAGAATGTATGGCGAATCAAATCCCAAACAACCTATGAAACAATGGACACGTTTCTATTGCACTTCATTTTATTGAGCACTAGATGACCTCCTCGAGCACTGTGTCATTGAAGCCTCGAGTAATGAACCATTTTTTGAAACAAGTGTCGAAGCTTCAACAAAGCCTCGATCGGCCATCACTACCTACGGCTGCGTGCTCTAACACCATTTCAGAAGTGACTAACTGCAGACTTGGGAGCGGAGGAGGGATGACAGTCAGGCTGGCTCGACTGCTCCTCCTTCTCAGCCGTGGCGCGTCCAATCAGCAGCCGACATCCAGGACCGCACCTGCAAGGCGTCATCCACTCTCTCTCTCTCACACACACAAAATAAATTGTGTTCAATCATGTTAAACTTGGTTGGGGCACAGCCATGGCTCTTTATATTTTATTTTTTATTTTATTTTCTATTTTATTTTGAAGTTAGCGCTTTGCATTCTGGGCGATCCTCAGTACAGAGGAAGCCCATGAAGCAGGTGAGACGGTCTCCTCCCTGCTGAGACAGAAATTAATGCAATAAGTTGAGCTATGCTTCATGTAACTGTGTTTCAGTGTTTAATGTGTGCTGGTGTCTTTCATTTAATTTTTTTTTTTTTTTTTTTTTTTAAGCAAAGTTCGTTTTTTTTTTTTTTATTTATTGCTATTAAAAACGATTAGCATGCTAGCATGTCCATTAGCAGCACACAGCTCTCATACGGAGCACGTTGTCTCTGCAGGAGGTGACCAAGTTTCACGGAGCAAGTTATGGTTGTGTCCCATTCTGTTTCAGGTATGTGTGTGTAACTGGAAGAATGTTACAGTGTATAAAAATGGAGCTTTAGGGAGCGAATTATTGAAATTGCGAATGTCATTTTTTTGTATTTTGTAGAAAAATGTATTTTATTTTTAATATTATTTGTATTGTAGAAACAACAACTATACGATCACTACTTCAGTACAGAGGAAGCCCATGAAGCAGGAGGTGACCAAGTTTCACGGAGCAAGTTATGGTTGTGTCCCATTCTGTTTCAGAGAATAAACTGCTGCTCCACACCTGACTTCTGCAAGTCTTCATTATACAGCAAGCAGGACAGAATAGGAGAGGTCACATTGGTGCCGTGACTCGAGACTCTTTTGTTGTGCTACCGATGCTGCAGAGCGACCCGGGGACTGTTCTGCTGCTGCTGTTCATCTGCGGTCACTGAAGTCGGTCAGATGTGTTGCTTTTGTGCAGTGTTAGACATCAGATAGAGGGTTTATGTACTTTTATTTGATTTTCTTTTTCTTTTTTTTCTTTTCTTTTTTTTTCAGTTTCCAGTCTAGGCCTTTTGTGGTTTCATCCTTTTGTTTTGTGGTATTGTGTTTTGTTAACTTTTTGGAAAGATGAGTAATCCTCAGGGTAATGTTTTTGTAACTCCTTTTGGTGCTGGCAGAGGGAGGGGTTTTATGCATCCTTCAAGTTTACTGTTTGAGAGTCCTGTTCCGGGGGGTGGTGTAGTGTTGGGTAATCAGTGTACACCTGGGCCCCCCTTGCTCAGTACTGGTGTTATCCCTCCCCCCAACTCAGATGCAAACCCTCATGCCCTTGCTAGCCAGGGCACGCATTCCCCTGTCCCGGACAGGCACAGCATGTGTTCCCCTGCACCTACCCCTGATGTTATTGCTGCTAGTATTGTAGGTCAGATGGGTGATGCATTGATTCAACAGGTCAGCCAGCGGGTGGCACAGGACATTATCTCTCACCTCAGTGCATCTGTCACTACCCCTTTACTCAGTGCTGCCCCTTCACCTGCCCATGCTGATATGCTAGCCAGTTCCCCTTTACATAGTGCTACCCCTCGACCTAGCCATGCAAATGTGTCTGCCACAAATGCTTTTGACGTGTCCCATTTGCAATATGTCCCTCATCGAAAGCTGAAGGAGCCCCCCTGCTTCAGAGGAGACAACTCAGACTCTGTTTCCGTCCAGGAGTGGGAGGAGCTCATGAGGAGTTTCATTAAGAGGGGGAATCTGCAACCTGAGGAACAAGCGGAGGAGATCCTTGTTCATCTTGGTGGCAAAGCAAAGGATGTTGTCAGGTTTGGGACCAGGAACAGTGGTATTAACATCACCTGTAACCCCGATGCCATTTATGGTCTCTTGCGGAAGCACTTTGATTCTGTTCCGTGTTCACCACTCCCATTAGCAGACTTTTCACCACTCTTCCTGGGAAGGGTGAGGATGCCTTTGACTACTGGCTTAGACTGAACCGCGCTGTTGACTTGGCCATTGAACGTCTGAAGGAGCAAGGAAAGTCACTGGACAGCCCCAGCACTGAGGTGACTCGAATGTTCATAAAGAACTGCCCTTCTACTGAGCTCGCCATGACCTTCAGGTCGAAGACGATAGACAAGTGGACTGCTCGTGAAGTCCAAGACATTCTGAACGAATATAATTCTGAAATGATGTCAGTGAACAGAACTTTCAGAGAAAGGGTGTCAGTGAATGCTCTTGCTGCTGTCTCGCCACCTGCACCACCTGCTGAAGAACAGAGCCCACTGCAGCCACAGGCCACTGACCCTGATGCCCTGAACCGCCTTATTAACATGCTGGAGAAGGTGCTCCTGCAAAGATCTTCCCCAGCTTCAAACAGTCCTGTTCATGGTCCGACTCGACGGCCTGGCCCAAGGCACCCCAGGATCGGTGGGTTGCACTTGGAGGAAATGTCTTCTTCTCCACCATGGACTTGACGTCTGGCTTCTACAATGTGCCACTCCATGAAGAGCACAAAAAATACACAGCTTTCTCTTCACCTTTTGGCCTCCACTAGTACAACAGAATGCCACAAGGTCTGTCCAACAGTCCTGCAACATTCATGCGAATGATGATGTCAATCTTCGGGGATGAAAACTTCACTAGTCTGCTCTGCTATCTTGATGACCTGATGGTCTTTGCCCCAACTGAACAGCAGGTGCTTGAGCGTCTAGAGATGGTGTTCTCCCGTCTGAAAAGTCACAAACTCAAACTGGCCCCCAAGAAGTGTCATCTCTTGCGGAGGTCAGTAAGGTTCCTGGGACATGTCATTTGTGGGGAGGGGGTGATGAAGGACCCTGACAAGATGAAAGCCATCATGGATGTGGGAGAGGCTGACCTGATGGAGAGTGATGGTGTGACCCCTTCCTGGAGGAAGATTAATTCTTTCCTGGGCCTAATCTTCTACTATCAGCACTTCATAGCTGACTGCTCTGCTAAAGCAAAACCCTTGTTCAGACTCCTCTCTGGAAGGCAGGTGCAGCATAAGGCCATGAGAGGCAGGAAGGTGAAAAAGCGATCATCTGCTCCACCAGCGCTTATGGCGAGCGACTGGACTGCTGCATGCAAAGATTCGTTCCAGACCCTGAAGAATGAATTAGCTTGCAATGTCACCTTATCCCACCCCAACTTCAGTGAGCCCTTCGTTCTCGCTGTTGATGCGTCGTTTGATGGCATTGGCGCAGTCCTGTCGCAAGTGCCACCAGGTGAGACTGTTGCTCGACCTGTCGCTTTCGCCAGCAAGACACTGTCCCGATCACAAATTAACTATCCAGCGCACAGGTTGGAATTCCTGGCGTTAAAATGGGCCATTTGTGACAAGTTTGGTCATTGTCATTGCCCATTGTCCTACATCTTAACAAAGCCATGTTTGGACGCATGTGAACAAAGATGGGTTGCTAAGCTTGCCGCATTCGATTTCGATCTGAAGTATGTCCCTGGCGTTAAGAACGTTGTCGCTGATGCGCTAAGCCGCGAGCCATTCGTTCAGTCATGTATCAGTCAACGTCTGATGAAAGAGCCCTACGTTGCACTGCTGGACGAAGTTAATGGCGTCGTCAGGGGTACAGTGCAAGATGCCTTCCGGCTGACAACTGCCAAGTTCTTCAAGAAAGGGAACCAAGACCATCCGATTCTGATGCTGAAGCCCTTATTTTATTTTGAAAGGTGACCCGCAGCTATTTTAGGTCGAGAAAAAAAAATGGCCGAAATGTTTGTTTGATGGAAAGCTGGTCAAGCCGGAGTGGTTGGTGAGCCAAAAATTCTTTTGACCTCACGTTGTCTGTGTTGCCTCGACCCAAAAACTCAAGAAGGAAAATAAACGAGTTAAATGGAACCCACGTCTCATCAATTTATGAATGATGTAGTGGTGCTGGTATGACGGACGGACATTGAAGACACCTGAGCGTCAAAGGTAAAGAGCGGCTACATGAATGAAAACTGTGGAACTACACAGTCAATCAACACAATCAACACATTGAAAACACAAACACATCACATCCTTCCTTCATTTGGCAGCAGACAATAAAACAGCAGTTGGATCAAAGATGCAGTGGAGTCCGAAGAGACGCCAGTGAAGGATCTCTGATCCAGTGGAGCTCCAAGCTGCAGTGACTTTACACACAACTGAGCATCATGTTGAGTTGAAGCAGCAGATCAGAGCAACACTGTCAGTCACAACAGGACGTGTTGACACTCAGTGGCTGGAACACACTGGAGTGTGAAGCTGCACTGAGGACACTGTAGTGGAGACACTGAGGACCTGGGGCTTCATTTACAAAAACGTACATGGATTTCATCCTGAAACAAAAAAATCTGGATGTTCAAAATGTTGCGAACGCACAAACGCACACCCATTTCCTTTGAGCGTCCCAATCCTCGTGGAATTGATCGCACATGAGCACGAGCCCTGCTCCTCCCTCGGAACATCTCCACATACAAAGCGTTGTCCCCCCTTGTTGGAAATCCAACATGCTGGTGGACTTTTGGAAGGACAGTCTTGAGGTCAGCATGACTAAAATCTCCAGTGAGGATGGTAAAGCTTTTGGGTTTGCTGTCTGTTGATCACTGATGGCCTGGTACAGTTCATTGAGTGCAGCGTTCCTCTCACTGCTGTTGTTGGTGGGAGGGATGTAAACTGCAACTAGCAAAATGGCAGTAAACTGCCAGGGCAGATAGAATGGACGGCACTTTATGATCATCAACTGTGCCAGTGGTGAACAGTGTTTGCATACCACTGCAGTGTCCCGGCACCACGCACCACAGATGTAAACACATGCTGCACCACCGCGGGACTTCCCTCCATTTACATGATGATGGTGATGATGATGATGATGATGATGATGATGATGATGATCAGACATTAATGAGTCTTGATTCACTTTCACTGTCTTTAGAATCTCACATGTCGACCACAACTTCTCTCTCTGCTCTCCTTCATCCAGTGAACTCTCAGAGCTTCAGTGTGCAGTGGTGTCTTCAGCTCTGCAGTCCAGCCCCTCCCACCTCACACTGCTGGACCTGAGTGAGAACTTCCTGAGGGATCCTGGAGTGAAGCTGCTCTGTGCTGGACTGCAGAGTCCAAACTGCAGACTGGAAGTTCTCAGGTCAGTTCCTGCTTTCTACTGGTGGACAGTGTGTGTCAGCAGATGACAACTGGTGTGTAACGCTGCTCAGTGTGAAGACTTTGAAGCAGATATTCAAGACTCATCTAGACAAAGTGGATGTTGTTGATATTTTCATGTCAACAATCTGCAGCCAGAAAAGACTTTGGATGGTGGAAGAAAGTGTGGAAAATGTCTCCAGTCACTTTGGAGCTCAATGGAAGTTGTTGATTGGTGATGAAGGTCACATGACTGAGCAGAAGATCGTGTGAAGAAATATTAGAGGCAGATTAATAGTGCAGCAGTATTTCTTCATCTTGTCCTTTGAATGTGTTTGACTTGTAACGAGTCTCTGATGACTGAAAACAGCCACAAGCACACAAAGGACTCACTGATTATTTTCCATCTTCACTGCTGATTGGCTGCACACTGACTGACACACTGCTGTTGTTATTGTGTTGACAACCCACTGGCACAATGACTCCTTTGAGGGAATGACTCAGTGATCCCAACAGCTGCACATCTGGATCATCAACAGGGAGAAATGACTCTGAATATGACATTTACACCATGGAAGGAATCAAATATTGATTCTTTATTCAGGCTGGAGAACTGCTGGTTGACAAAGCTCAGCTGTGATTGGCTGCTCTCAGCTCTGAAGTCCAACCCCTCCCACCTCAGAGAGCTGAACCTGAGTTGGAACCACCTTAAGGATTCATCAGTGAAGGAGCTGAGTGGTTTTCTGCAGAGTCCAGACTGTAAACTGGAGACTCTGAGGTCAGTTCACCCTCTTCACTCTACAACTTCTATCACTCTTGTTGTTGTTGTCATGATTTTCACTTCACTGCTGTTGGAAATTCAATTTGCAGACACTTTTTTTTTGATAATGAATGAAAGGGCGTGTTTTCATTGCCTCACCTCGCCTCTCCATGGTATGGTGTTAGGGTGTTTGCACTGGCCACTACACAGTTGTAGGGGGCGCTGTTTTGGTACCTCAATCCCCCAGGGTCCGAGCAAGACGAAGCGAGTTTAGTGGTGACGTAGCGACGAGCAGGGCCCTGGATTGGCTCCGTGTCCGCGTCGATGTTCCCTGTCAGAGCGGACATCCACGCCAACTCCTTTGACACAGAACTTCCGTGTCAGGTACATTTTACCGTGAATACAAGTAGCTACTATTGGTGTTGTACAAATACATTTATGTGTATACAGTTTTTGAAAACAGCTTTTTCAATACATGTTTACTTTCGTCTTTTGGGGAGAGGCAGGCGAACCGGGAATGCCCTCGACGTCGCGAGTGTGTTCAACCATATTCGCGAAAACGGCAAATGGCGAAGCGCTCGGTAAAGAAAATAAATCGAGTTGCTCCTGCGTGAGGCGCGGTAAGCTAGGGAACCCCAGGAGTCTTGAGGAGAGACGAAATACTGATTCGTCGAGAGGACGTGGCTCTTGGCCGCGAGGAAGCCTCAAACACCGCGGCATATAACAAAGTCGTCCTTGGCTCGCTAGGGCAGCTATTTCAAATAAGGAGGCGTGTTTACTGTCTGTTTTTCTGTTTGTTTGTTTTTAAATAAACGCTATTTCCCGTTGTATCCGTCTCGTGTTTACTTTTGGTGAAAATATGAAGGTTGAACTACACATTTGCTCGCATGGAAAACGAAACAATAAATTATAAATGTTGCTGCATAAATGATCAACTGTGACTTCAGTGAGGGAAAGTGTTCTTTCTTGAACAGAAAAGCAACCACAGACCGAGCAGCAGGTATGAAACAACTTCTACTTTGTCCATCTCTGCGCTGTTGTGTATCGCACAGAAGTGATGCTGGGGAAAACATTGTCCCGCTTTACCGTGTCGACTCCGCCCACGGTCTCGTAATCACAGAGCCAATGAAAACGCAATCGTACCGAGGCGAACCGTGGTGAGGCAAGGCAATGAAAACACGCCCTAAACTGGGCTTGAAGGTACAGTGGGTAAAATCCTCCCATCTAGTGGTCAGATTGCAGACTGCTTTTGTTGCAGATTCTGAAGTCGACGTTTCACTATGATGTTCAGAGTGATGACACCCTGGTAAAATTCCATCGTTATAAACATATAACAAAAATATGATTTTCACTTCACTGCTGTTGGAAATTCAATTTGCAGACACTGGTTTGTGTTTGAAATGAGTGGAACTGGGTTTGAAGCAGGGGTGTCCATTAGGTCAATCGTGTGGAGTCCTCGTCACTTCCAGCAGGTAGAATGGTTCAGGCAGGAACTCAGTGATCTTGGTCATAATGTACGATGTGCTGGATTTTGTTTTTATATGTGCTGGATTTTACAGTCAAAGGTAAATGAGACGAATCGGCTTCTGCACCGCTCAGATCAAATAAAGGAGACATAAAGCAGATTTCATTTTAAATCTGAAACTATAATAATTGTTAAAATCAATGTATACTTCAGATACCTGCATTCTGTATGAGAGCAGACAGGGACAGCAAAAAGAGTTTGGCTGTTGTTTTCTTTAAATACACGCCAAACTACCGTGCTTGTCACGTGAGCCTGCAATCCTGGCGTAAACTGACGGAGACGCCTCACTCACAAAATACGCTTCAAAGTCACGCACAGCAGAAGCACCGGAGATCCTGGGAGATGCTGCTAGCAAAACATCTGCGTTCCACACACACACACACACACACACACACACACACACACACACACACACACCGATTGTATAGTAGGTAGATCTTTTTGACTTGGTCATTTTAAAAGTAGCTTGCATGTTGAAAAAGTGTGAGCACCCCTGGTTTAAAGGTACAGAGTGTAAAATCCTGCCATCTGGTGGTCAGATTTCAGATTGCAGCGCTCATTCACTCACCCTCTCTCCTTTGTTGAGTGTCAGATTCTAAAGTTGACATTTGACTTTGATTCTAAACTCTCCATCATTTCTTCTCTATTCAGGTTGGAGGGCTGCAGGTTGTCAGAGCTTAGCTGTGATTGGCTGCTCTCAGCTCTGAAGTCCAACGACTCCCACCTCAGACACCTGGACCTGGGTCAGAACCAACTGCAGGATTCATCAGTGAAGGAACTGAGTGGTTTTCTGCAGAGTCCAGACTGTAAACTGGAGACTCTGAGGTCAGTTCACCCTCTTCACTCTACAACTTCTATCACTCTTGTTATTGTTGTCATGATTTTCACTTGACTGCTTTTAGAAATTCAATTTGCAGTCACTGGTTTGTGTTTGAAATGAGTGAAACTGGGTTTGAAACAGGGGTGCCCATTAGGTCGGAGAGAGAGAGAGAGGGAGAGAGAGAGAGAGAGAGAGCGAGAGAGAGAGAGAGAGCTTTAAGAGTGGAGTCCTCGTCACTTACAGCAGGTAGAATGGTTCAGGCAGGAAGTCAATGATTAGAAAACACGGTGGTTGTGGTTGATCTTGGGGTGAATTCCAATTCCTCCCTTAACCCTCAATCTCAACCCTCAATCTCAAAAATGCGCGCTCCCTGCTAGGTGCAAATGCTGTCCCCATTCTAAGAACGTCCAGTTGAGGGAGGAGATAAAGGGCTGTATCGCCCTCAATATTGAGATTCTCCGGGACCACCCTTGGCAGTGAGGGCTACCCAGAAGGCATTGCGTATTTTCGCCAAGACATCTTCGAAAAAGATGGCGACAAAAAAGCGAGCTACAAATGGAAGTATTTTCTTAGTTCATAAAGATATAAATATTACAAAACCATTTTATTGTCTTAGTTTAAGAGTTTTTTATGGATTATTGACATCGTTGTTGCGTAACATTTTTATTTTTTTTACTTTACGATGTTTGTCAGCCGGACCGGCGGTCCCGGCTTCACGTTACTTGTGTACCTCGTTGTGTAGCGACGGAGGACTTCTTCTTTTTCATCGTCTTTTTCTTCTTCTCCTTCTTCTTCGTCGTTGTCGTCTTCTTGACAGACTGGACTTAGCTTTGGCGTACGGCAGGCCCCCACAGTCTGAAGACGTAACTGCACTTAAGGGGTGTCCCATTTCTAAGCCCTTACACTTATTTTTGAGGGCCAAGATTGAGGGCCAAAGATTGAGGGTTAAGGGCGAGGGTTGAGATTGAGGAGTTAAGGGAGGAATTGGAATTGGCCCTTGGTCATAATGTCCGATGTACTGAATTTTGTTTTGACGCCTCGCTCGCAAAATACGCTTCAAAGTCACGCACAGCAGAAGCACCGGAGATCCTGGGAGATGCTGCTAGCAAAACATGTGCGTTACACACACACACACACACACACACACACACACACACACACACACACACACACATCGATTGTATAGTAGGTAGATCTTTTTGACTTGGTAATTTTAAAAGTAGCTTGCATGTTGAAAAAGTGTGAGCACCCCTGGTTTAAAGGTACAGAGTGTAAAATCCTGCCATCTGGTGGTCAGATTTCAGCGCTCATTCACTCACCCTCTCTCCTTTGTTGAGTGTCAGATTCTAAAGTCGACTTTTGACTTTGATTCTCAGAGTGATGACACCCTGGAAAAACTCTCCATCATTATAAACTCTCCTTCATTTCTTCTTTATTCAGGTTGTGGAGGTGCAGTTTGTCAAAGCTCAGCTGTGATTGGCTGCTCTCAGCTCTGAAGTCCAACCCCTCCCACCTCAGACACTTGGACCTGAGTTGGAACTACCTTCAGGATTCAACAGTGAAGGAGCTGAGTGGTTTTCTGCAGGGTCCAGACTGTAAACTGGAGACTCTGAGGTCAGTTCACCCTCTTCACTCTACAACTTCTATCACTCTTGTTGTTGTTGTCATGATTTTCACTTCACTGCTGTTGGAAATTCAATTTGCAGTCACTGCTTTGTGTTTTAAGCATATGAAATTGGGTGGAAAGGTACAGTGTGTAAAATCCTCCCATCTAGTGGTCAGCTTTCAGATTGCTTTAGTGTCAGATTCTGAAGTCAACGTTTCACTTTGATTTTCAGAGTGATGACACCCTGGAAAAACTCTCCATCATTTCTTCTCTATTCAGGTTGTGGAGATGTAGTTTGTTAGAGCTCAGCTGTGATTGGCTGCTCTCAGCTCTGAAGTCCAACCCCTCCCAACTCAGACACCTGGAGCTGAGTTGGAACTGCCTTCTGGATTCAACAGTGAAGGTGCTGAGTGGTTTTCTGCAGAGTCCAGACTGTAAACTGGAGGCTCTGAGGTCAGTTCACCCTCTTCACTCTACAACTGCTGCAGTTATTGTTGTCATGACTTTGAATTGAGTTTGTTGGAATTCACTTTGATTCCATTAGAAATGTGTAAAACTGGTTTTAAATTACACACACACACGTATGCGCACATACGCACTCACGCACGCACACACACACACGCGCGGATGCGCGCGCACACCCAACTGTGAATGACACTCTCCATCATTTATTCCGTATTCAGGTTGGAGAGGTGCAGGTTGTCAAAGATCAGCTGTGGTTGGCTGCTCTCAGCTCTGAAGTCCAACCCCTCCCACCTCAGAGAGCTGGACCTGGCTGAGAACTATCTTCAGGATTCATCAGTTAAGGAGCTGAGTGGTTTTCTGCAGAGTCCAGACTGTAAACTGGAGACTCTGAGGTCAGTTCACCCTCTTCACTCTACAACTTCTATCACTCTTGTTGTTGTCGTCATGATTTGCACTTTACTACTGTTGGAAATTCAATTTGCAGACACTGGTTTGTGATAGTAATGAATGAAACTGTGCTTGAAGGTACAGTGGGTAAAATCCTCCCATCTAGTGGTCAGATTGCAGATGCTGAAGTGGACATTTCACTTTGATTTTCAGAGTGATGACACCCAGGAAAAACTCTCTATCATTATAAACTCCATCATTTATTCTCTGTTCAGGTTGTGGGGCTGCAATTTGTCAGAGCTCAGCTGTGATTGGCTGCTCTCAGCTCTGAAGTCCAACCCCTCCCACCTCAGAGAGCTGGACCTGAATATGAACCCCCTGAAGGAGTCATCAGTGAAGGAGCCACTGATGGATCTTGTCTACAGCAGTGACCATCAACTGCAGAGTGTGAGGTCAGTACTGGTTTGGAACCAGTGGATGATGGTTCCAGCACCAAAGCCAGTTGATCCCACAGCAGAGGTCCAGTGTTCCCAGTCACAGTGTGAGAGGAGGATGGTGACGTCCAGCTGCTCCTCATTCATCCAACATCTGCTGCCAAACTGCTTCTTCTCTCAGTTCACCACCCAATTATTGATCAGTTCATCTTCATCAGGCCTCAGTATCAGTCCAACACTCCATGGTCACATGACCTTCACATGTTCCACACTAGACATGTGACTGAGAGTCTGCTTCTTCTCACCAGTCACTCCACCATCTCCATCAACAGTCAACGTCTGTGTGATGATGCGTTCAAGGACCGTGAGTCCTGACTCCTGCTGTCTCTTCTTATCTTTGCAGGTGGTGGTGAGGATGAGGAGAGTGAAGAGGAGCGCTCCATCTACTGGTGGCTGACAGAACTACAACCAGTGGAGCCAAACAGCAAGCTGCACGCACCAACGCTGTGTGGGCGTGTCACGACCTTTGACCCCAGTGGAGCCTGGTGGCTGGCGGACTGCTTCTCCCTACAAGCTGCTGTGGTTACGGGGAGAGACGTCCCAGAAGCCACTGGTGGAGCTGAATCCTCAGTGGAAGAAGCAGGACTTGGAGCAGCTGCTCAGTGAAGGCAGCAGCAACACAACCACTGCTTCTGCTCTCATCATCCACGGCTGGAACATCTCAGCATGAAGGTTCCACACATCAACAACACACTGCTCTGCTCTCATGAAATCATGTGGAAAAGATAAAGTGATTCACAACACCTGTGATGGGAACTCAAATCATAATTGAATTATAAGTAAGACAAAAGAAGTTTCCCTCAAAATAATTCATGGTTTTGATGCTTGCCAGATGTTTGTGTGGAGATTTCAGAAGGACGTCAATGAATCAGAAGGAAACCAGATCATTTATTTTATGTGATTATGTTATATCATCCTAACTTTGTTACAAGCTCAAACATTATATTTCAGTGATTCAATATTCTGACAATAAAAGCCATCACAACCTGTGTGACCTTTACCTCCTCCTGAAGTCCTACCATGGGGATTCTCCGTATCTGAATAACTTGTGTACTCAAACCTTCTGTAGGCCATACCCACTTCTCCACTCGGTCTCAACATAAACCACATGAATCAATGAAAATAAATCTCACTTTTACAAACAAATCCAATTCAGTTCAAATATAATTTAAATAAAATAAATGATACATTATAATTATTCACCAACAGATAAATCAATGAAAGATATGAGGTGGTTTGCCCTCTCTGGGTCGGTGGGGAGGCCCTGCCTCAGGGGGAGGAGTTCCAGCATCTCGGGGTCTTGTTTGGGACGCCTCCCTGGGGAGGTGTTCCAGGCATGTCCCACCAGGAGGAGACCCTGCTGGAGGGACCAGGTCTCTGGGCTGGACTGGGAAGCCTTGGGGTCCCACTGGAGGAGCTGGAGGAGGTGACTGGGTCCAGGGAAGTCTGGGGGTCTCTGCTGAGGCTGCTGCCCCCGAGACCTGACTCCAGATACGGCAGTAGAAGATGGATGGATGGATGGATGGATGGATGGATGCCAGGTGATAGAACATTTCATAAAAACAGACTCTGCATTATAACTTCTATTACACTCTAAATAACTCACTCCAATATAACTGCATCTCTCACACACATTGGATCACAATGACCAAACAACACAACAAAGACAATGATCCAACTGTACTGCCACTTCCAGACTCAGTGTAGGTCTGTAGGCCTCTTGGACCTTCATGTGAACCACTGCGTGTTGACTGGAGGTGAAACATGGCTGACTGCTGTCCTCCTACCTGGACAATGCAATCTCACTTTCAATCTCACAGCCACTAAAAAACCTGATTGTGATTGAGAGGTCCTCAGCAGCCAATCACTGTTGGGAGTCCAGCCTTCAAACACTCCTCCTGAATCCACAGTCACATCTGTGAGCATCTGGAACTTTGGCCCTGATCCTCCACACCACACAACTTGGGATGACAGCGCCACCTACCTGGATCCTTTCAGCAGCCAGTCCATGCTCTGACCCGTTTCCACTGTGGCCTGTTGTGTCATCTGGACCGGAGTCTGGATCATCAGTGTCCAGGTTCATGGAATCTGTCAGAGTGCCGCCGTCCTGTGATGTAATGATAGAGAATCACTCTATTTATACTAATGTGCAGAACCACGAGAGTGTCATTTCTTCACTGCTGTCAGCAACAAGGATTTGGTGTCACACTGGTGTACAACACTTATGGGCTAATTAATAAGAAATGACATATTTATGAATCACCCGCAATGCCCAGATTGTTGCTGCTTATCTGCTGATATGAGCCGTCAACTGTTGCAATATAGAACCACGGGCAGGAAATTACAATTAGTGTAGAGTGTATTATAATTTAAAAGTTTACTTACGGTAGTTCTTTAAAGAATTTAGCAGGGATGGAACAGGCTAACGTGACGACGTCACTTGTAAAACGGTAGGAGCTCAACCTGCTGTCACGGCGAAAACTGTGGGACACCTTCCCCCACTCCCAAGCCTCATTAATTTCTCACGGCAGTTGGCGGTTTTCAACAAAAACATTTATGAATCAGTAAATGAAAGAAACAAAACAACTTAACCGGTGGGCAGCAAAGGCTTCAGGGTGGGCCCAGGCCAAAATAATAAACCAAACTCCAACTACCTCGCCTTAAGAACTAACTAAAGAAAGAAAGAGAAGCCAAATACAGAAAGGCTAACCTCCCTACATACTTAATAAACAGGAGAAAAGAGGGGACAAAGAAAAGGGCAGCCCACCCCTACGGCTGCGTGCTCTAACACCATTTCAGAAGTGACTAACTGCAGACTTGGGAGCGGAGGAGGGATGACCGTCAGGCTGGCTCGACTGCTCCTCCTTCTCAGCCATGGCGCGTCCAATCAGCAGCCAACATCCAGGACCGCACCTGCAAGGCATCATCCACTCTCACACACACACACAGACACAAACATAGAGGCACCTAGACCCACCCGTGGGTCATAACACCCCCTCCCTTAAGAACCAAACCCTATTAACATACCGACAAACAAAACTAAACAAGAAAACCCTCAGTTCCCCCGAAATAAGAATTTCGCAGCTAGTCCACATGTACACGTGATAATGCATCTGCCAACACAATATCAAGATCCCTAGATAGTAAGTTTGATAGATGGATAGAAATAGATAAGTTAGTTAAAGTTACACACACTATATATATATATATATATATATATATATATATATATATATATATATATACATATATATTATATTTTTTATTTTATTATTAACCTCTTTCAATGAACTCCAAAACATACATGGTCAAAATTCACATTATTATTATGTTGTTTTTTTTTAAATGCTCATACAAAATAAGAAAAGTGGAGGGTGAGTCGTCTGAATTGGGTTTAGTGAGCATCACATCCACTTGCAGGGCATTATTTTCAGCAGCAAGCTTCTGTTACGACTGTTCACTTTTCCGTTCACTTGCGAACTCAACCGCAACGATTGGTGGAGTGACGAGCACCCAGCACGTGAAGTCCACGATGAGCTTCCACCCACGGAAGTACCATAGGAGGACACGGATTAAATAGTATGGCTTGTCCACCAGAAGGCTGTATTATGGTGTACACAATATAAAACTTCGGCCCAGTTCTGCTTGTATTGCATTGTATTGTTTGGTGTTCCTGAAGTTTCATTTTTCGTCCCTTTTTATTTTTTACATCCATGTTTGTGATGAAATTGTATTGTGAATCGCTAGCTCGCATTGCATGCTGGGAAAAAGCGTCACTCAAGGAAGTTTTGGCTTCGCTGACACGGTCCTGAAGGGAAGTGGGTTTTAGTGCGCTGGAACGGGATGAATGTGTTTAATCAAGCAGTACAAACCTGATTAATTGTCTTAATACTTCACTTGGAATGGCCATATTGTTTCGGATTAGAATTAGATGACAACTTCTTCACAATATTTGCAACTATTCAATTTGACCAGCAGGTGTCAGTAGAAGACGAAATTTCATGTTGACTATTTCCTAATGGAAGTGCTCTCTTGACGTTGGATTTTTCTCATAATTATTTGAAGTGTAGGCCTGTATCTGCACACAATTTGGAATTCGTCCCAGCGCCCTGAGCTGTAAATTTGGACGGTGTAAAATGAAAATGGCCAGCTGCAGCAGAAAAGTGGACCTATATATATATATATATATATATACATATATATATATACATATATATATATATATATATATATATATATATATATCTGCAATTCATATTTTAACGGTTTATATAGACCCCTCAGGCTCCATTCAAAATGGGGGTTATTATAGGAGAGTTGCAGTCAACTGAGATTTGGAGAGAGTTTGGATTACTAGATTTTGGATAGTGTTTATAGTTTGGAGTGTTTGAGACTAGATAGCGTTTAGTTTGGAGATATTTTTGAGAGCTTAGGGAGAGAGTGAGGAGAGGAGAGGTGATAGGATGGAGCCCCCAGTCCTGTACATCAACGTCCATGTTACATAAGCATCTATGCCAAGGGGTGCCCATTAAGTCCATCGCGATCTACTGGTCAATTGCGAAGGGAGTTTGGGTCTATCGCATGGAGAGAGAGAGGGAGAGAGAGAGAGAGAGAGAGATCCGCGTCAATTACAGCAGGTAGAATCGTTCAGGCAGGATTAGAAAACACGGTGGATCTGGTTGATTTTGGTCATAATGTACGATGTGCTGGATTTTGTTCTTATATGTGCTGTGCTTTACATTCATTCATTCATTCATTCATTTTCCATACCCGCTTAGTCCCGAACTCTGGGTCACGGGAGTCTGCTGGAGCCTCTCCCAGCTGTCTTAGGGCGAAGGCAGGGGACACCCTGGACAAGGGTGTCCAGGGTAAATGTGACGTATCGGCTTCGGCACCATTCAGATCAAATAGAGACCAGACAGGGACAGGAAAAAGAGTTTCGCTGTTGTTTTACACGCAAAACTACCGGGGTTGTTGCGTGAGCTTGCAATCCTGGCGTAAACTGATGGAGACGCCTCGCTCGGAAAATGCGCTTCAAAGTGCACACGCACTGCAGACGCGCCGAAGATGCTGGGAGATGCTGCTGGCAAAACGTCTGCATCACACACACACACACACACACACACACAATTTATCCCTAACTTATGCGCTGGAAAACACAAAAATATGCAGCAAAACATCTTAACGTAAACACACTTTTATTGATAAAATCAAACATAGGCAGATATAACCTAAACAATTTTAAACCATGAGTTTTCTGTGCAATGATGAGCATAAATGCACATGGGAACATGTTGACCCATTTAATCCTTTCTTTCTTTATCATTGGACTACAAATATATTTCTGAATGACTTTTCCTGTTTTATAGGAGGTGGATCTTTTTGACTTGCTCATTTTAAAAGTAGCTTGCATGTTGAAAAAGTGTGAGCACCCCTGATCTATGCCCTTTTCCAAGTCCCACAATCACTTTCACTGTCATCTGCCTGATTACACCCATGCCATTTTCAGAAAAAAATTGCACAAACAGAATACATTCAAAAAATGTATCATACACATAGTTATCAAGTCAAGTTATTTATTTATTGTCATTGTTGAACAAAGTTAACAACAAAATTTGTTTGGAGCATCCCCATAACCACTGGCATCAGTACCCATAAAAATAATCATAAATAAGTGAGAAAAAAAACAAAAAAATATATATAATTAATGTACAGAAATTATTTGGTCATTCATTTTTTGCAATTCATAGTCATTCCCAACAGACATAACAGACACAAAAATTCAATGCATCACACGTGGTTCAGACACAGCTTGCCTGTGATTGTACATTTGGCCAGTAGGTGGTTTCGTGTGCACATGAAGCTTCGAGAAATGAACCGTTTCTCGAACCAGTTGGCTCAAGTGGTTCAATGCCTCATGAGGCTTCACCTCACCATCACTACAGTCACTGCATCCTGAATCAGTCACACTCAAAGTCGCACACCACCTCTGCTTTGTTCTGGACTGTGGAATGGGCAATATTAATTTAATCTAATTACATTCTGTTTTATTACTTTATGTCTATTTTAATGCTCTTTATTGGTGCTGAATGGAAGTGTGGTTGTTGTTTTATGAGCTAATGGATAGACAAGTGGCCTATAACATAAGACGCTTAAATGAAGTGAATAGGATATGTCCACAATGTCAAGAAAGGAAGCAGGGTGTCTTTAAAATCGATAACATTTGAATAAGTATTAAAAGTTGAGTTGATGTTATACTTGTATTGACATTTTGAGTAATTTATACAACTTTTCCCAGGAACTTTTCCCAATGATGAGGTTGAGGGCCCATCATCTGCAATTCAGCATTCTGCAGGTAGTCAACACCAAAACAAGCGTATTCTGTCATAATCCTGTTTGTAAATAATACATATAAACTGTGTACTTGTAATATAAGTCAAACTTTGGTAACTTGAATATAATTCTCACAAAGGGATTTTTCATGTGTATGCACTTTGTATCTGTTATGAATTTTAAAAAAAAAAACATTCATAACTAAACTCAGTTGTTGGTTTCCATCTCTATAAGTTAACAAAGATACATAGATACCTATGAAACACTTGTTTATCTTGCTGAAACTAATACTAGGTTACTAGTACTAGATACACCAGTATACTCTCCCGGAGCACAGATCAACCCACTCAAACAAACAAAAAGCATTTTACTCAGTCAGATAAGATTACTAAATGCTGGATGATACACTGTTTTGTGCATTATTTGGGTAAATAAAATAGTTCTATTATTCATACCTCCGCCTACCATTTATTATTACCTAAGGCATAGGGTATTTAAAAAAACAAAACAAATGTCATTCCGGTGTGCCACCCGTCTGTGCCCCGAGCTTGCCCCCCCAAGAAAAAAATTCTAGGACCGCCCCTGTTTCCAACACTGTGGATGCTCGGTTGTTTATTGCAGCAGACAGATAAACAATTAAACGGCTAAAGCCATCTATTCCACCGTGAATGACAAATCTCCAGCTTTTGGTAAAAAAGGGAGAGAAGATGGAAAGAGAAATCTAAAATATATAAGGCATCAGATAGCTAATTGAAAAAGGTTCATGCACAGCTTATTTGACACAAAAAAGGTATGGTACAAAGATGAAAAGATTTGGAGTGGGTAGAAAATCTCAATGTTTCATTTGTTCAAGTATTTAAAAACAGTTTTGAAAAATACCGTATTAATTTGTGGTTTCCATCTATGTGCCACATTGCATTTGGTGCAGGAACAGAATACTGCCTCCGTCTTAGTGTGCGATTGGCCAAGGCTCGCACTTCAGTCCCAATTGGGTCCACTCTTCTTAAGGAATCACGTACTCTTTGAACTACAACAACGGCAAAAAAAAAAAGAAAGACAAACTACATAAAATATTAAAGGCACAAATCCGTGTTAACACAGATAATGCTGACAAAAGGTATGATTTAATTTATTAAATACCCCCACTTTCTTTTTTTTAAATATACCGCCATTCTTTTTTTAATCATCCATGTAAGCACTTTTAGCTACATTTTGTACGGAAAGCGTTATACAAATAAAGCTAATTATATTTGTTTGTTTCGGTTAAACTGATGCACAATACAGATTACTGAATACATTCATGTGGGGATCAACTTCATATCAAACTTACTTTGCACTCGTACATCCCCTGGCATGAAGGAATGCTCTCATCATTCTGTACCCTGTGTTTGGGTGACTGAGTTGGATTTCTGCAATGACGGCATCCAGCTCTTCATCACAAAGCGCTGAATACATGTCCGACATTCTAAACAAACAAAGAATAATTCCTGAAATTTTACTTGGCAAGAGCCAAAACATATATGATTAAAAGCGTCCATTTTCACTGCAACCATTTTGACGTGTATTTGTTGTATCATTAGTGTTATTAGGTACAAGTGTTGCTGCGTTCATTGCAAGGTTAACGTCATTTGCGTCAATAGATATGGAAAACAACTACACTTAAGTTTAAAAGAAATGTGCACGTTTTGTAAATGGCAATTTCTTAATATTATTATTATTATTATTATTATTATTATTATTATTATTATTATTATTATTATTATCAGTGTTCTGTTAAGGTGAAACAACAAAGAAAACTTTAAGTCTAAATTGTTTAATAAATAGGTTAAGAGCAGTTGGTGTAAGTATGAAAGTCATTTCATTTATTTGTTGCATTAAGAGAAGCATTTATAGAGCGTCGTTGCCACCTACTGGCATCTTTCGGTAGTTTCTGTTGTAATTTTGAAGCGAACTTTATACTGGAAGTAAGAAACGGGAAACACACTGCCAGCGTTTTCTGATGAGCACCCGTTCCTGTAAACCAGTGTTTGTGTGCCGCGAGATATTGTCAGGTGTGCCGTGGGAAATTATCCCATTTGTGTGCCTGTGCAGTCTAGCGCCTGGCAGAGTAATCATGTAGTACTCTTCCATACCAGTAGGTGGCAGCAGCAGGTAGCTAATTGCCTTGCGCTTGGAGACAAGCGAATTAGTGACGCATGGATGCAGCGACAGGTGTGTGGATTGTGGATAGCGGAACGACGGTTGAAAGTGATGGATAAGTTTTTGAAGAGGAAAAATGCTGACTCTGAACTGGACCCTGGACAAAATCCGGACCCAGATGAAGGCCCTAGTATGAGTGGAGGCAAAGACGGTGACGTCGAGCAAAGTTTCTGGCGTGAGGCAATACAATGAAAGCTATCTTTCATTTGGATTTACTTTTACCGGAGATGCAACGGCACCGACTCCGTTGTGCTTGGTATGTGGTGAAAAGCTCTCCAACAGTGCTATGGTCCCAAGTAAGCTTAAACGTCATCTCCAAACGAAACAGCCCTCAGTTCAAAAGAAAAATGTGGAGTATTTTGTTCGCCTGCGTGAACACACGGAGAAACAGGCAACTTTCATGAGAAAAACCGCAAAAGTAAACGAGAGAGCCCTTAAAGCTAGCTACCACGTCGCTGAACTAGGGTTGCCACCTACCAGAGTTACAAATCCGGGACCTCTGGGGGGGGGGGGGGGGGGGGGGGGGAGTGGGTCACCGAAATATACGGGATACAAAGTGAAGTGCGTCCTGTATCAGTTCATTACGGGACAGGTTTTTTAGTTGCCAAGTACGGGACAATCGCGTATTTTACGGGAGTAGACCACAGGCAGAAATCAAATGAGGTTTTGTCATTTTCCCTTAAAAACGGGACAAATTGTGTCCCGGGAGAGATTTTATTTTTCCCGGGACAGGTGGTGAAAAAAGAGAACAATTCTGGGAAAAACGGGACGGGTGGCAACACTACGCTGAACTTGTGGCTAAATCAAAAAAGTCCCACACTGTGGCAGAGCAATTAATACTTCCCGCCTGCAAAGCCATTGTAAATGAGACGCTCGGACCCGAAGCGGCTAAAGAAATAGCCAAAGTCCCTCTCTCAGATAACACAATCTCCAGACGTATTAATGAGATGTCTGCAGACATCGAAAGTGTGGTTTTGGACAAGATCCCTATCAGTAAGAAATTTGCCTTGCAACTTGATGAGTCTACTGATATAAGTGTTGTTGCAGATTCTGAAGTGGACATTTCACTTTGATTTTCAGAGTGATGACACCCTGGAAAAACTCTCCATCATTATAAACTCTCCATCATTTATGCTCTATTCAGGTTGGAGTATTGCAGGTTGTCAAAGCTCAGCTGTGATTGGCTGCTCTCAGCTCTGAAGTCCAACCCCTCCCACCTCAGACACCTGGAGCTGAGTTGGAACTGCCTTCTGGATTCAACAGTGAAGGTGCTGAGTGGTTTTCTGCAGAGTCCAGACTGTAAACTGGAGACTCTGAGGTCAGTTCACCCTCTTCACTCTACAACTTCTATCACTCTTGTTATTGTTGTCATGATTTTCACTTGACTGCTGTTGGAAATTCAATTTGCAGTCACTGGTTTGTGTTTGAAATGAATGAAACTGGGTTTAAAGGTACAGTGTGTAAAATCCTCCCATCTAGTGGTCAGCTTGCAGATTGCAGATTCTGAAGTGGACATTTCACTTTGATTTTCAGAGTGATGACACCCTGGAAAAACTCTCCATCATTATAAACTCTCCATCATTTATTCTCTATTCAGGTTGTGGTGCTGCAGTTTGTCAGAGCTCAGCTGTGATTGGCTGCTCTCAGCTCTGAAGTCCAACCCCTCCCACCTCAGACACCTGGACCTGGATGGGAACCAGCTGCAGGATTCAGGAGTGAAGCCACTAATGGATCTTGTCCACAGCAGAGACTATCAACTGGAGAGTGTGAGGTCAGTACTGGTTTGGAACCATTGGATGATGGTTCCAGCACCAAAGCCAGTTGATCCCACAGCAGAGGTCCAGTGTTCCCAGTCACAGTGTGAGAGGAGGATGGTGACGTCCAGCTGCTCCTCATTCATCCAACATCTGCTGCCAAACTGCTTCTTCTCTCAGTTCACCACCCAATTATTGATCAGTTCATCTTCATCAGGCCTCAGTATCAGTCCAACACTCCATGGTCACATGACCTTCACATGTTCCACACTAGACATGTGACTGAGAGTCTGCTTCTTCTCACCAGTCACTCCACCATCTCCATCAACAGTCAGCGTCTCTGTGATGATGCGTTCAAGGACCCTGAGTCCTGACTCCTGCTGTCTCTTCTTCTCTCTACAGGTGGAGGTGAGGGAGGATGAGGAGGAGAGTGAAGAGGAGCGCTCCATCTAGTGGTGGCTGACAGAACTACAACAAGTGGAGCCAAACAGCAAGCTGTGTGTCACGACTAGTGATGGTGAGGTGAAGCCTCATGAGGCATTGAACCGCTTGAGCCAACTGGTTCGAGAAACGGTTCATTTCTCGAAGCTTCATGTGCACACGAAACCACCTACTGGCCAAATGTACAATCACAGGCAAGCTGTGTCTGAACCACGTGTGATGCATTGAATTTTTGTGTCTGTTATGTCTGTTGGGAATGACTATGAATTGCAAGAAATGAATGACCAAATAATTTCTGTACATAAATTATATATATATTTTTTTGTTTTGTTTTTCTCGCTTATTTATGATTATTTTTATGGGTACTGATGCCAGTGGTTATGGGGATGCTCCAAACAAATTTTGTTGTTAACTTTGTTCAACAATGACAATAAATAAATAACTTGACTTGATAACTATGTGTATGATACATTTTTTGAATGTATTCTGTTTGTGCAATTTTTTTCTGAAAATGGCATGGGTGTAATCAGGCAGATGACAGTGAAAGTGATTGTGGGACTTGGAAAAGGGCATAGATCAGGGGTGCTCACACTTTTTCAACATGCAAGCTACTTTTAAAATGAGCAAGTCAAAAAGATCCACCTCCTATAAAACAGGAAAAGTCATTCAGCAATATATTTGTAGTCCAATGATAAAGAAAGAAAGAGGATTAAATGGGTCAACATGTTCCCATGTGCATTTATGCTCATCATTGCACAGAAAACTCATGGTTTAAAATTGTTTAGGTTATATCTGCTTATGTTTGATTTTATCAATTAAAGTGTGTTTACGTTAAGATGTTTTGCTGTATAGTTTTCTGTTTTCCAGCGCATAGGTTAGGGATAATTGGTGTGTGTGTGTGTGTGTGTGTGTGTGTGTGTGTGTGTGTGTGTGTGTGTGTGTGTGTGTGTGTGTGTGACGCAGACGTTTTGCCAGCAGCATCTCCCAGGATCTCCGGCGCGTCTGCAGTGCGTGCGCACTTTGAAGCGCATTTTCCGAGCGAGGCGTCTCCATCAGTTTACGCCAGGATTGCAAGCTCACGCGACAACCCCGGTAGTTTTGTGTGTAAAACAACAGCGAAACTCTTTTTCCTGTCCCTGTCTGGTCTTTATTTGATCTGAATAGTGCCGAAGCCGATAGTCACATTTACGTTTCACTGTAAAGCACAGCACATTTAAGAACAAAATCCAGCACATCGTACATTATGACCAAAATCAACCAGATCCACCGTGTTTTCTAATCCTGCCTGAACGATTCTACCTGCTGTAATTGACGCGGATCTCTCTCTCTCTCTCTCTCTCTCTCTCCCTCTCTCCCTCTCTCTCTCCATGCGATCACCCAAACTCCCTTCGCAATTGACCAGTAGATCGCGATGGACGTAATGGGCACCCCTGGCATAGATGCTTGTGTAACATGGACATTGATGTACAGGACAGGGGGCTCCATCCTATCACCTCTCCTCTCCTCACTCTCTCCCTAAGCTCTCAAAACTATCTCCAAACTAAACGCTATCTAGTCTCAAACACTCCAAACTATAAACACTATCCAAAATCTAGTCATCCAAACTCTCTTCAAATCTCAGTTGACTGCAACTCTCCTACAATAACCCCCATTTTGAATGGAGCCTCAGGGGTCTATATAAACCGTTAAAATATGAATTGCAGATATATATATATATATATATATATATATATATATATATATAGGTCCACTTTTCTGCTACAGCTGGCCATTTTCATTTTACACCGTCCAAATTTACAGCCCAGGGCGCTGGGACGAATTGCAAATTGTGTGCAGATACAGGCCTACACTTCAAATAATTATGAGAAAAACCCAAAGTAAAGAGAGCACTTCCATTAGGAAATAGTCAACATGAAATTTCGTCTTCTACTGACACCTGCTGGTCAAATTGAATAGTTGCAAATATTGTGAAGAAGTTGTCATCTAATTCTAATCCTAAACAATATGGCCATTCAAAGTGAAGTATTAAGACAATTAATCAGGTTTGTACTGCTTGATTGAACACATTCATCCCGTTCCAGTGCACTAAAACCCACTTCCCTTCAGGACCGTGTCAGCGAAGCGAAAACTTCCTTGAGTGACGCTGTTTCCCAGCATGCAATGCGAGCTAGCGATTCACAATACTATTTCATCACAAACATGGATGTAAAAAATAAAAAGGGACGAAAAATGAAACTTCAGGAACACCAACCATTGCAATACAAGCAGAACTGGGCCGAAGTTTTATATTATGTACACCATAATACAGCCTTCTGGTGGACAAGCCATACTATTTAATCCGTGTCCTCCTATGGTACGTCCGTGGGAGGAAGCTCATTTTAGAGGTCACGTGCTGGTTGCACGTCACTCCACCGATCACCTCGGGGAAGGTCGTTGCCCTTGCAGGGTACCTGATTCAGGTGAGTATATGGAAAATATGGGTCAATGTGGTCAGTAGTAACAAGAGAAGCTTGCTGGCAAAAATAATGCACTACAAGTGGATGTGACACTTTTTTCTTGTTTTGTATGAGCATTTAAAAAAAACCACAACATAATAATAATATGGATTTTGACCATGTATGTTTTGGAGTTCATTGAAAGAGATTAATATATATATGTATATATATATATATATGTGCGTGTGTGTAACTTTAACTAACTTATCTATTTCTATCCATCTATCAAACTTACTATCTAGGGATCTATCTACTACTAACTCTCAAAAAACTAACGGACAACCAAGAGCAACAAAACCAACCTACTGCAATTCGTATATTTTAGTGTGTGTGTGTGTGTGTGTGTGTGTGTGTGGGGGGGGGGGGTTAAAATGAGCACAGTGATGGTTCCGCAGCATAAAGTGTATCTTCAGTCGTCGATTGTATGTGTGGGAGTCCCTCAGGTTCAGCCCAGCTGATTTAGTGTTCGGTGAGAGGACCCTTGCGTCTGTTAAGGGGTAAGTGGCTTTCCGATGTTAAACGAGTAGAGAATAATGTGTTAGATTACGTAATTTTTTTTCCGTGAACGCTTGCATCGTGCTTGTGAAACTGCTCACCAAACTCTTGTCGCCAGCCAGTCTAAAATGAAGCGGCAGTTTGACAAGAAAGCTGTGGCTCGAGTTTTTGAGACAGGCGTTGTGTGTTGGTATTGTTGCCGTTACCCGGTTCCGGTTTGCAGGCTGGTTTTTCTGGTCCGTATGTCGTGGAGCGCAAACTTTCCGATACAGATTATGTAGTGCACACTCCTGATAGAAAACGATCGTCCCGCGTCTGCCACGTCAAAATGTTGAAAAGTTACGCCCAGTTCACACAGGACGCGGAAGCGCCGCGAAGCGAAGTGAAGCGCTGCGAATCGCCGCGAAGTGAAGTGCTGCAAATCGCCAAGCGCTTCCATTCAGCGCCCATGTTAATCAATCAGTGCGTTTACATGCAGAGCTTAATCGGACTAAGCAATCATTCGGTTTTCTCGTCCAATCGGAGTTCTCACCTTGGTCCCCGTATACATGCAGCTGAGAAATTCAAATTATTGACGGGTCCTCCTCACAACACTAGGGGGTGGAGTGAGTCTTTTCAGCCGGTCAGCTGCTTTCGGTTGACATATTAAATCTATTATGATATGGAACGATAGTTCATAATGTACGTGTTACTTGCTTTGCAGATAAGGTGTACCCTATTTCTTGTGCTCCTGGTTATTTTAAAAGGCAGACAAGAACGTTGTTTGCTGTTGGAGGGCTACAACAACACTTCGATGCTACGCTTTGTGCCGTCGCTACGGACCCCAAACTCTCGTTCTTGTTGGATTCGGGTTCAGAGCAGACTGGTGGGAGAGTTTGTGTACAGGTTTTGCAAAGGAACGGTGTCTTCAGTTATACACACGCTCATTAAAGTGCCGACCGTGGAGGAAGCTGGTGCCGCTGCACGCCGTTTCCAGCAGAATAACAGCGAAATTACCCAAATAAAAACAAATCAGGAAAACATCTCTTTGCTGTGCTTTTATTTACAAAGTTAAAATTCTTCTAATTTACAAAAAATGTGAACGAAAAGGTAGAAATATAAATTCGAAGGAATACGTATTTGTTCAGGGGTGCGCAAAGCCGGAGCCCTGCATTTGCTGCGCTACCCTTTTTAAAAAGGTCTCCGTTGCGCGTTATTTTAATATGTCCATCTCTTTTAGAAGAGAAAGCATCGCCCCGGTCTCATCCTCTCTCCAAATGTCAACATTCTTATTCACGTTTGCCAGGTTGTTTCGCGCCGTCTGTTTTGTTAGACGACGTAGTTGTGCGGTCATGAGTCGCGAGAGCGATGCGTGGCGCATGCGCACTCGCATTGTCCAGTTAATAGTCCGATTAAGGCGTATACATGGCAGAGAAATTTGAATTCCAATCGCATTATCTGGGTGTCTCAATCGGAGTTCTCCGATTCCAATCGGAGTTCTCAAACTCCAATCATAATCGGAGTAAGGTGTTTACATGCACGTGAGTTCTCCGATCATAATCGGACTAAGGCAATAATTCAATTTTCTCTAGTGCCATGTAAACGCACTGAATGTAGTGGTTCAGACCAGACGCAAACAGGCGAACGGCTCGTGCCATTCATTTCAATGGAAGCGGAAGCACCGCGAAGCGCCGCGCCAACGAATTTCGCGAGCGAGGCTCCAACTGGTTCACACCAGACGCGAACAGCTCCGCGACGGTCGACAAGCGCTTCTGCTCTCTTTTTTTCACTCCCACTTTTTCACTTTTATTTAAAAAATTAAATAAAAAAAATCATTTTCGTCATCGCCCCCCCTCGCCCCGTAGCCAGCCCGCTCCATAGCTCACTTTTGTGCGTGTGTGTGTAAATAAATAGAAACACGCACTCAGGTGTCCATCTCAAGACAAAGACCTCTTTCATAATGATCATTGACCGGCATCTCTAGGATCAAACAGACGTATTTTGATCAAGTCTTCCTCTGTGTGTGTGTGTGTGTGTGTGTGTGTGTGTGTGTGTGTGTGTTTAATCTCTCTCGCACTCTGATACAATGTACTGACAAATATAACATACAAATATGATATATGATCGAATTTGTCATTGGGTTTTTATTTTGAAATTAGTTTATTTTGAAAATTCACCGGATTTTCTCGTTTTTATTGAGCGACTTCCTGTACTATTGACGAGGACCGCTCGCAGCTCGCGCACGAAATAGAGCAGACGCCAAAACAACAAATGCATGCCGCGAGCCGCGCAACCACCACATTGATTAACGTCGGCGCCGAATGGAAGCGCTCGGCGGCGCTTCGCTTCCACGTCCAGTGAACTGACGTTAAATGCATGGCGCGATCCGCGAGGGGAGCCGCGCGCCTGTTCGCGTCTGGTGTGAACTACTACATTGCTTAACATGGGCGCCGAATGGAAGAGCTCGGCGCTTCGCGGCGCTTCGTGGCGCTTCCGCGTCCAGTGTGAACCGGGCGTTACGTCGCTCGGAAAAATGTGTCGCCTGAGCCTCCGCCCCCTCCGTGCCCATTGGCGGAGGGAGGGCTCATTGAAAAAAAGAAATCGGTGTTCCTTCGGCGCGCCTGGGAAACTCTGAAATTATGAATAACTTAAGCTCGTTTTTGTCCCATTTGCCTGCATCAGCCCGTCATGATATTGTTAAATTAATTGAGAGCCACCCACTATTGTTTTCTGACCACCCCCGCCGTACGTCAGTTTTGCACCATGACATAGAAGTAGAGGGACATGCCACAAGTAAGCAGCACGCACACAGAGTCCATTCTGGGAAGTTAAGAAAGAAGCTTTGGCTCTCCTTCTGACAATGCCCATCTTGATGTTAATTTGGGGTCAGGTTTTTACAGACTATAATGCCCTCGTGGTCCTGGATAGGATGCGCAATCAAACCAGCCGTAGATGTGGTGGTCTCTGCTCCTGCAAGACTTCAATCTCCAGATTTGCCACAGGAAGGGGGGTTGATAATGTGTTGGCAGATGCGTTATCACGTGTACATGTGGACTAGCTGCGGAATTCTTATTTCAGGGGAACTGAGGTTTTTCTTGTTTAGTTTTGTTTGTAGGTATGTTAATAGGGTTTAGTTCTTAAGAGAGGGGGTGTTATGACCCACAGGTGGGTCTCGGTGCCTCTATCTAAATAACTATTACCAATTTTAAACGTTTAGTTTTTTACTACTACACAAATGTAAAGTCAAACAACATACGCTTACAGAAACTCACACAACAAAATATGAATTAAAATGTGTAAAACAAAAAGAAAAAAAAAACCTCAGCATTCAGATAACAGTTTTGTCCTTTAGTGAAGATTGACAATGAGAAAAACCAAGAGCCTCATCTTTGTGCGGCTGATCCTGTTTCTTCTCTCTGTAAATATCTGCCCTGTTTTGGAGAAGATTCTCTCTGAGGGGACTGATGTTGCTACAATGCACAGTCTCCATGCCATCACATGTGTAAGGCGTCGGTAAATTGAAGCCTGCAGTTTGCAGTTGCAGCTGTTGCACGACAAAACGGGTCAACCAACCCGACAAACGACCCGGGTGATAATCGGCTCCGATGGGCTTGCGATGGAATTGGGACACCCGGGACAACACCACCTTTTTTTTTACCTGCCGCACGGAATGACGTTGAGCGTAACGTACGCTAAATCATAATATCGCGCCAGTCAAGGTCATATCGCGGGCCTGTCCCGCTCACCAGATATCCAAGAAGGTTGGTGAGGGCTGAGCGGGCAAAACCTTTGGTGACTAAGTACCGAAGGGGTGAATTTTTTCTCTACCTTTTTGCGCCTGAGTAAAAAAAGGGGGCACAGGGACGCCTGTGCAGCTACAAGTAATAAGTCTAGACAGGGATGGGGAAGAACCAGAGCAAAGTGACTGCTGCAGTTCCCCAGGGGGGACAAATTGTGGACGACATGCGGAAAAAATACGGTCCAGATTGTCTTGATATGTTGGATGTTTGGGTTGAAAAGTATGGTTTCCCAGAGGGGGGATCACTGAGTATGGAGGAATTGAGAAACCTCCGGGATAAACTGAATATAGCCAAGGGAAAGGTTACAAAAAAGAAAAACCCAAACAGGTGGGAGATTCAAATCATCAAAGATCATGAAAGGTGTTTTTCATTCTGGAAACCTGAAGCAGAGGTCAGGGACAGGAAACAAGTAAAGAAACGTGTGAACAGCGCTGGGCGCTGGAGCACAGGGGTGACAGAGATAACGGCAGAGGGTGCACACACTCACACACACTCCCCAGAGGAGGGAGAAAAGGAGCCACTCACACACGAGCATTCAAATGCACCAAATCGTCTGTATCCTTCTCTTACAGGCCTGAGGGACCCTCTCCTGGACATGCCTGTCTTCCCTCCTCCCGCCTGCCCTCATCCAACGCTACCACCGTACAACCCTGCGCACTCCAGCACCGACGCCGCAGCGTCGCCACGTTCATCAGGACTGCCGTCAACCAAACGGCCAGCCTCATCACTGCTTTCAGACAAGGGCTGCTCCCCCAGATCGCCAAAGCAGTTAACAGAAGCTGCTGCGTGGGGATTGAAGATGCCCGGCTGACAGAGGTCCGACGTCATGCAGTGCACGCTGAGAGGCTTCTGCAGGAGGCCAGCGATGCAGAGGACAAGAAGATAAAGCGTGCCTCCCTCACCATGATGAAGCACCTCAGTGACACGGCGAGACGGCCCTACAGGAACAACGACAACTGACGAAGGGCGACTAGCGGAGATAGAGGCGAAAAGGGGGCGTGCCACATCTGCGGCCGAATGGGTCACTGGGCCAGAGAATGCCCTGACAAAGGAAGACACCGCGGGCAGAACCATGCCCACCGCAGCCAAGAGAGTGATCGCGAGGACCGGAAAAGAGGATCCAGAGGGGACCAGGACGTGTTTATGTAGCATAATTGTGGCAAAGCACTGTTCCTGCTTTTGTTGTGGTTTGTGGCGTGTGTGAGAGTGATCAGTGAGCAGGGTGCAGTTACCCACTTCTGCCAGTGGAGGTCGTGTTCGCCCCGGGGAATAACGCTAGAGAGGTCTCTCAAGTGGCTCGTGAGACCTATGTGGAGCGAACCGTTGTAGCGGACGTTAACGTGTGTGTTATCTGTTGTGCTTCCACAGGTGAGAAGGGGAAAGGGTTGAAAATAAGAGCAAATGTATGTGTGGCTGTTTCGTAATTGAAGTCTGAGATCGAGGGTATGTGAGTTAAATTTACGTTTTGAATGTATCGTCTCCGAGTGATTACCTAGCGAAGAGGAAACAACGGCTAGCCCGTTGCTAGGTTACCAGGAGGCGGGGTTGACGCTCGGTTACGTTAGTGTTCGTTTAACGTTATGGGATGTTTATTCAGTAGAAATGTGAATATTTAAATGTATACGAGTAAGATTGAATGTGGGAAACGACATGATTAATAAGTTCAAGTCGAAGTCGGGTATGGATCTGTGTTTTGAAATGTAAAAAGTAGATAACGCTCGAGAGGAAGTCTCTCAAGTGGCTCGTGAGACCTATACGGAGCGAACCGTAGTAGCGGACGTTAACATGTGTGTTGTCTGTTGTGTTTCCACAGAAAACCAAAATAAAAGCTTCTAAAGAAACAAAGAAAAACAAAAATAAATGTGTCTTCGCAACATTACCACGCTACATTTACGTTTGACTATCTGCTTTAATATAAAACCGCAAAAAATGTGTTTTATAATTTTCTTTATATAATCTACAAACGTATTAGTATGATCCAGGGAAAATTCCATGTTTGTTTGCGAAACTCATTGGAAGAATGAAGAAAATCTGTTCGATTGTTATTGTCATGAACATGAATCACAAAACATATGTACATATATATATGTATATGTATATATATATATATATATATATATATATATATATATACATATATATATACATATATATATTGTTTTTTTCATGTGTCACTTTAACAGAGACAACACCATCTGTAATTACTATGTTTGGTTGCATTTCCCTGGCAGGCAAAGATAGATGGAAGAGACATCCTTCTGGGTGGAAAATGGGACTGGCTTGTCTGTGGATGGTGGAGGCTCGCTGGGCTCATCAATCCGTCCATCCATTCACCTTGTTCGTCTCATCCTGACTGCAACACGCCACTGTGGAGGCTTGACATAACACACATTAGATTAATAACAGAAAAGCAAAAGGTGACTGATGGTGTATTATTTAGTGTGCTTCAGTTATAATTCTCATAATAATGACTGTTTTGCTGGCTTCACACAATATATATAATTGGCCTGTCTTAGTTAAAAGCCCACTCACCACGACAAGGTGCAGGCCAAGAGTGGGAACACAAACACAGACCAGAAACGAACAGGACAAATCCAGACAAGACTACAAAAAACACAAACACAAATAACACTAATATCACTTTGACCACTATCTTTTTTCACAAGAACTTTTATTTCTTTACAAATTGAACCTTAGATTGTGTCACAACAAACTAAATAAACCCTTGAAACAGCCAACAAAACATGAAATAACACTTCATCAATATTATAATGAGTATCCTCATAAATGATTTCAAGATAACTTTCAAGACTTTCTTATAAATTTTTTTTTACGTCTGCTGTAATGATTTTCAAGTTTTTTTCATGTGAATATTTTAACATTGAACATGTTAACTGAACAGTCAATGTAAAATCCCTTCATTGTTGCTCTGACCTCTTCATCATTTGTGACCTCTTCATCATTGGTGATCTGTACATCATTTGTGACCTCTACATCTACATCAGACACAGTATGGCTGTCACATGGTTCCTGAATCACGAGAAAACTGTCTTCTTCCAAGATCTCTGACACCTCTTTACATTTTTTAGAATATGTGTGGTCAAAGATTTGATCAAAATCACGTGTGTGTGTGTGTGTGTGTGTGACTCACTTACCTTTTGTTTGGTAGACATGCTCTTACCTGATTTGAAGAAACTAAAAATGGTTGGGACAGCTGTTGAAGTTAGGCACTTTCTCTCACCACGCAAAATGAAAGATTTCTCCTCAAAGTGAAGAGCACACAGCCTGGAGTTGTCATTGGGTGTCCAGTTTTTTCTTCTCACATTTTCCACCCATTTGTGCAACCTTTTTCTGTCCCCAAAAGGAAAGCTGTAAAAAGCAAAACATTCCAAAAATAAATGTACAATATTGTTTTTTGTGTAATTTTACTTAAAATTGGGTATGCAAACATATTTAACTCATTTAAACTTAAGCACAATGCAGACAGTTGTGCAGAAAGTTTAGTGTTAGCTAAAATATCGGGCACACAGACGTACTTATTATGTATACATTTCTTTCCATTGTAACAGGTCACTACCAGATCTGCAATCCATTACCTAGAATTGGTTTTCCTTAAACTGATGTACAGGATTACTAATCTGACTTTGATGGGCAAATTTGACAACAGAATACAATTATCAAGCACTAAAACACAGGACCACAAAACAATTAAATGCATGATGAAATAATGATATGCTTTGTTAAATGAAATAAAAGCGCTGCCGCCTCACAGCAAGAAGGTCGTGGGTTTGATTCCGGGGCCCGGACCTGGGACCTTTCTGTGTGGAGTTTGCATGTTCTCCCTGTGTCTGCGTGGGTTCTCTCCGGGTTCTCCGGCTTCCTCCCACACTCCAAAAACATGCATGTGAGGTCAATTGAACGTTCTAAATTGTCCGTAGGTGTGCATGTGAGTGTGAATGGTTGTTTGTCTCTATGTGGCCCTGCGATGAACTGGCGACTTGTCCAGGGTGTCACCCTGCCTTCGCCCTAAGACAGCTGGGATAGGCTCCAGCAGACCCCCGTGACCCTGAATAGGAATAAGCGGGTATAGAAGATGAATGAATGAAATCTTTATTGAATGAATGACACATTTTATTTCACTCGTCGTTTTATGTAATTATTATTTTTTGCTCCATAGCTTTCATGATTCAGCATTACATGTTAAGAGTGATGAATTGCATGAAAAGAGAGAGCACTCACTGATAAATTAACATGGTATACTGTTTAATTCCATGAGGACGACAAAATATTTGCAAATTTGTGTTAGCGACACACATCGACAGGTGCAAGAGAAAGGGAGGAACTTTCAAGATCGTTGAGTTTTTATTTTTTATTTTTTTAGTTCTGATGAAATAAATAGACCAATCATTTTATTACTTTGTCTGCTTTCCAAAGAGGTTATTAATTAAAAAAATATGTGTGGCAGTGCTGTTATGGTCCATAGAGAGTTGCTTCAAAGAATTATCATTTATTATTCAGTGGCACATTGCTCACTTGTTTAATACACAAATAATAGTATATTATTATAATAATACTATTTTATTAATATAATAATAATAATAATAATAATAATAATAATAATAATAATAATAATAATAATAATAATAATCATTATTATTGATAAAATTTTGAAACAACAATCGTCAGTTGTTCCGTAAAAAATACATTCATTTCCATGTTGAATTTTGTACTGTTCGTGAGCGCGCACGTCTGTCAGTGACGATCTCCACACTGACACAACTGCGCATGCTGTATTATCCCATCAATGCGGAAGTCAAAAGGTTTTTGGGAGCCATGCGCTGGGTGAGCAACTTCATAGAAAGGAATGGGACGCCATCTTGGACTCTGGGGGCTTGCCGCACTGTCACGCAGGTTGTGACGTAGCGGGCCGGCGACGCCGACAGGTATGATGTGAATGATTGATAGCTACCATTCGTTCCCGTTAGCGAGAGGATTAAAAACAGACACCATAATGGCATCAAAAAGGAGTTATCCCAGCGGTGCGGAAAAACGGAAGGAAAAGAAAACTGATCAAGAAAAACTTGCAAAGGGGAAAGGAAAGTTATTTGTTTATTTGTCCTGTTTGTTTATTTGTCCTGCTAGCCAGCTAGCTAGCGTCGGATAAATGTTAGCTGGCTGGCTAATATTTGTTCGTCATGAATCAGCGTTTTTGTTTGTTTTATGAAAGTTGACCATATCCTGTCAAGTTGGCCTATCCTGCCATGGGAATGACTGATTGACTCCACACCCGTTCATTCAAATTCTAACAGGGAGGGAGGGAGGGAGGGCATGTTGTAGTTGTTGTTGTAGTCAGTCCCCTGTTATTGTTCAGTGGAAGTTGTCTCTCACATATTTGACTCTTAATGTTATTTTAGCCTTAACTTAGGATGAATTTACTAAGCTTAGTTTGTATTTTGTAGGCCCTTCATTAGAAATGTGCTACTGTTTTATAATTCAAAGAATTTTTTTATGGAAATACTTTTTTTGGCATGGTGTTGACTATTTTAGACTATTGTGGTAGTGGGTCATTTATCTTAGTTTTATTACTTTAACTAGTACAGTGTGTAAAGTAATGCCAAAAACTCTTAAAAGTGACAGTTTTGTAATTGGGTAAAAGCTTTAAAGGGACACTGCAATCATAATGTTTAATTTAAAAACAAATACATTTTTAATTTTCCTATATTACTGCAACATCACTGTAATAATAAAATAGGAAAATGTGCTTCTGATCTGTTTTGCTTGATGATCTAGTGAGCTTTGTCTCTGCAGGAGCAATTCTAAAATATGTTGGCGCTCCAGACATTGAGCCTGAGGGATCTCCCGAACATCCTGACCAGGAAGCTCCAGGACCAACACGTTCCTCAGAACCTCCTTCTGTCCAGGTGAATAATGTGTGTTATTCTTAGTAGCTAAGCTGATAAGTGTGGGACAAAACTAAGGCAATTAAGCATTATTTTAATTGTTGGTTTGCTTTTTAGTGTTGCACTTGTTGGTTTGTTGAATTTTCTTATTTAAAGTAAGCATTTTTTTTTTTGTTCTGTTGTATTTATTGACATATAGAGGATTCTTTCCCTAGTATTATAGTGTTTGTTTGTTTTTAAATCAGTTTAACTTGCCTGAGTTGCTCAACTGAAGATGTTTAATTTTACCTGTAGCCTGTTTGGCTCACGAGGTGTAATAGATTGTGGAATCTTAGTAGACCTTAGTAGACGCACGCTGCTGAGAGTGGCAGCGATCAGCTCCGATGACCGTGGTACTTGTAAATAAGGCAAATGCGCCATCTAGTGGGACGCAACATGTTTACTCGTGTTGGAGCAATGACAAGTACTACTAACAAAACAAAAGATGCACAGGGTAAAAAAAATAATCATAAACTCAAGCCCAACAAAGATAACAGATGGGCATAACTGTACTTAGTAATGATTACTAGTACTACCAACATTTGTATATTTTACTTTCAACTCGAATTTGAACTATTCATCCCCTTTTTTCAGCAGCCATTAACACTAATAAATTAAATTAAATCAAAACAATAAATTAAAGCTGCAAGCAGCGTTTGCGGGACTGAGCCGCCGTGGCCGACGCGATGCCCGATGACCCCCGATGACGCCTGACCCCTGTCGACGCCCGCAATTGACCCCCGTCCTCTACCGACGCCCGGCGACATCTGCTGAAAGAAGTCAATGCAAATGATGCAGATTTCTCACCTCCATTTTTTTTTTTTGGAGGATGCTGTCAAATGTAAAATATTGGCCTTGATGAGACAAACACGTAGGTATTTGAATGACGTCTGTAGCACTTTTCTAAAGGAAACTGCAGGCATTTGTGTGTTGACAAAGAGGGAGAAGAGGTCTAATCATCATATGCCTGTGTATTTTTGACCTGCATTTCTTTTTAAGTGGCTGTCAAATGTAAAATATAGGTCTTGATGAGACAAACACATGGATGTTTGAATGACGTCTGTAGCACTTTTGTAAAGGAAACTGCAGCCATTTACAGTATAGTGTGTGTGTGTGTGTGTGTGAAAGTAGGGATGTGCGATACCACTATTTTTCCTTACGATACGATACCAGGTGATACCAAGGCTAGTATCCCGATACCAATACAGATACCGATACTTTTAGATGTCCAACTTGTGTATATGAAAATGATGACTTTTACAACGAAAACTCGTGAATGTTATTATAAAAAAATTATTTTATACCTATGTATAAGAATTAAACAAGCTGCCAAATATCAGACTTTGTTTTAATTTTAATCAGAGAAATCAAATCAACAGGTCAACTGAAAATCTGAGCAAATCTCTCTCAAAAAAGAGAAAATAAGAACAGCTGCTCTCAATTCAATATAATTCTTTTTGGACTTTTTGGACAGAGTGGTCTTCAGGTTAGAACTTGACAGAATATGTCTGTCTCTTTGGGAGTCATCTATGAAAAATTTAAATATTCTTGATGTAAAAGGAAGTCTTTTTATGGGAAGTATAACTCACATACCACCACAAATAGACTAAATAGCAACTGTTTTACTTGAAATGTGCCATTTAAGTAATTTAATTATTATGCTTTTCCAACTTAAAAGTGACACTGAATTGTGTTAAGATGATGGCAGGAATGTGAGTTAAATTAACAAATACATATTGTGCTGGGAGGAAACATTTTTATCTAACTAAATAAATAAAATATGTTTTAATGAAAAATTGACAAACATTCTGGTATTTTATGTAAATTTATCTTATCTACGTCTATATGCCTGTGATGGTGGGCACTGGGATGTATTTTCACTCCACCTGGATATTGCCTTTCTCTCTGCAGTGCTGGTTGGAAATTGCGCTAACGTTGACGGGGGGGGGGGGGAAGCACGCTATCGCTGTCGCGCTACGCTAACGTGTCGGCAAAGTTAACGTGCCAAGTTTCGTTGCGGGGGGGGGGACTGGACTCCAAGATGCTCCTGCTGATCACTGCTATGCTGGAGCTGGAGATGTGGCCTGTGATGTCTGCACTGGGAGGAAACTGAAGGCCCTCAAGTCCTGTCTGGTCTGTCGGGCCTCCTACTGTGACTCTCACCTCCAGCCTCATCGTGATGCTGCTCCCCTACAGAGACACAAGCTGGTGGAACCCAGCCAGCAGCTCCAGGAGAACATCTGCCCTCGTCATGATGAGGTGATGAAGATGTTCTGCCGCACTGATCAGAAGATCATCTGTGCTTTATGCTGTATGGATGAACATAAAGGTCATCAGACAGTGTCAGCAGCAGTACAGAGGCCTGGGAGGCAGAGAGAGCTGGAGGAGACCAGGCAGAAGATCCAGCAGAAGATCCAGCACACAGAGGAAGACCTGAAGGGGGTGGAGTCCATCAACGGCTCTGCTGATAAAGCAGTGAAGGACAGCGAGAAGATCCTCACCCAGATGATCCGTCTGCTGGAGAAAAGACGCTCTGAGGTGCAGCAGCAGGTCAGATCCACACAGGGGGCAGCAGTGAGTGGAGTCAAAGAGCTTGAGAAGAAGCTGGAGCAGGAGATGATGGAGCTGAAGAGGAGAGATGCTGAGCTGGAGAGGATCTCACACACACTGGACCACAGCCAGTTTCTCCACAGGTTCTCCTCTCTGCCAGCACTCAGTCCGTCTCCAGACTCCTCCAGCCTGGAGATCCGTCCTCTGAGATACTTTGAGGACGTGGCAGCAGCTGGACCAAGCTGAGAGATGAAATACAGCAAGTTCTGCACAGTGCACAAACGTCTGTTATTATCTGAGGAGAACAGAAAAGTGACATTCATGGAGGAAGTTCAGTCTTATTGTGATCATCCAGACAGATTCACTGACAAGAAGCAGGTCCTGAGTAGAGAAGGTCTGACTGGACGATGTTACTGGGAGGTTGAGTGGAGAAGGGGGAGGGACTTCTGTGGTTTATTTTAGGGGGTTGGTGTAGCAGTGGCCTACAGGAACATCAGCAGAGCAGGAAGGTCAGAGGAAAGTAGATTTGGATTCAATTGCTGTGTCTCAATTCAGGTTCTGCATCCTTGAAGTGCGCATTTTGAAAGGAAGTTGCGTCATCGCACTGCGCGAAGGCTTGTCCCAATTCCCGAGGGTGTTTAGGACGCTCAAAATGCGCACTCGTAAATACGCACTCGTTTTAGCCGATTCCGGGGTTGGCCAGCCAGAGGGAACGGCGGTGACGAAAACGAGGAAATACGCCGAAGGCTAGACCGTCCCGAGTGGTTAGCGGGGAGGCGGGGTTTGGTCCGTCCTCCTAGGCTGGGAACTCTAAGAACGCTTCCTTCAGACGGAGGACACTCGGCCTCAAGGGTGCAGAACCTGAATTGAAACACAGCAAATGACAAATCCTGGAGTTTATATTGTTACCCAGGTGAATATTGGTTTCGTCACAACAACATGAGTACTCGTGTCTCAGGTCCTCGGTCCTCCAGAGTGCGAGTGTACCTGGACCACAGAGCAGGTCTTCTGTCCTTCTACAGCGTCTCTGGAACCATGGAGCTCCTCCACAGAGTCCAGACCTCCTTCACTCAGCCGCTACATGTTGGACTTTATGTTCCTTCAGGTTCTTCAGCTGAGTTGATGAAAGTGTGACTGAAGTCGTCAGAGAGACTCTGAGCTGAATTCTCACCTTTGATTCTTCTTCTGTCTTCACGTTTGTTACCCAGTGTCTCCGGCTGTCAATCACAGGGTGGGCGGGGCCTGGACGCCACTTCCTGTTGGTGCTCCTGGTGACTGTTGTCCACCTGCTGGATGTTTGTGCCACGTTGTTTCTCTTCCTCTGCAGCCCATTCATCCCGCAGATTAATAATGTGTCATTAGTCCACATGACAACTTTATTACTGTGGAAACACAGCTGAGGTCTGTTTCCACTCTGGACCTTTCCGCCCTGACCTTTGACCTTTCAACAACTCATCCATCTGATCAACCTTCTGACTGTTGATCCGTTTGTCAACAATCAGATGAATGCATGTAAATATTGTGAGAGAATTTTGTCTTTTGATTCTGCTTGTTGGCTCAATGTGACAACAGTCAATCAATAAGTCATGAAATATACCATCAGTCTATACTGCATAACAATGTCAAGTCAATGATCAACTGTTGAATTGAAGCAATAAAGCAACAAGACAATCCAGATAAAGTCTCTGCTTGTTGGTAGATTTCTCTTCTGTCAAGATCTCCATGTATTCACCACAGACATTTAGAAAGTCAACACCATGAAGACAAGATCAAAGTTTCAAAAGCACATCAGTCAATGTGGGAAACAGCTGATATTTATCTGGCACACACACACACACACACACACACACACACACACACACACACACACACCACTATTTTACAGAACAAGTAGAGAACGGGTACTTTACTGACTCATAGTCTATTTACTTTATTGCATCTTAACCAATGTTCCCTCTAAGCTGCTTGCTTGCGCAATCGCGCACTACTTGCACATTCTCAGCGCACAAGGAAATCTATGTAGCACATAAAATAAAATTCAACAGAAACGTATTAATTAATAATTTTAGAGCTTTTATTAGGCGGCGCACCGCTACGCCTTCAGAATGATGATTTTTTTTTTTTTTTTCTTCCAGCTGCACCGTATGAGTCCAAAAGGCAGAGAAAGTTTCCAGGCTTTCACAGCCAAGCGGTGAACGCACAACCATCACGCACACACAGCACCACCTGCCGATGAACGGGCACCCGCAACCAGGGTTCTTCCTCCGGCTGCGCTAATGTCCAAGCCCAGTGCACCCGCTTTAAACCCCACCACCACGCGCCAGAAGCTTTTTAAAACATTCAGCAATGAATGCCCATTGCCCACCTCTGGGAATGCGAGCCGAAATGCGAAGAACTGCGGAGGACAGAGTTCTCAGCGTGGACACTGGGGTTGCCGGAGCGGCGGAGTGGAGACAAAGTCAAGTGCGTCCCGTCTCAGTTCATTACGGGACAGCTTTTTTAGTTGCCAAATACGGGACAATGGCGTATTTGAGCACGGAAACGACGCAAAGTCACAAACACAAATACAAGTTTACAACGGTACAAAAAGAGGATCGTGGTGCAAACGCAAAAAAACAAAACAAAAAAACAACACGCTGCAGGACAACATTCACTTCATCAGAGGAGCGATGCAAAGCAAGAAAACGCTGCATAACGCATTCCCTACACCGGAAGTAGAGTTGCTCCACGAGGAGCGCTCCCCTACAGCGAAGAACAGTCCCGACACTTCCAGTGAGAGTCGCCGCCTCCTACAGTTTCAACACCGGGACATCTTGCGGGGGGTGGAGGACCTCCACCTGAATGTGGGAGTGGGTGTGTTTCCACAAAATATGTGTCTTCATGGTATTTAGCTTTTTAATGAAAGGACTCTTAAAACACTGAAAAATAAATGCAATATAGCTATTTTATCACTTACTGTAAATGTACAGGTAGGAGACATTTCCTGCTTGGCATTGCTGCCTGTCGCACTTCTTTCGGTGCCCACGGGTCAGCTGCAGGGTCATCAACCATGAACTACCATTCATTGACGTTTCGCCCCTTGTGGCGGGACAGTGACAGGGACGTTTGCCTCGTTGATTCTGTGGTTGTTGATGGGGTGAGGTGTTCTTTCCCCAACTCCTGTCCTTGTTTCGTTCTTTCTTTTATACAGTCAGGCAATCTTTGTAGATACGCTACTTTTATTGTATGGCCGCTAGTTATAACAGTGCTCATCAGGTAAAACACCCGGAAGCCAACGTCATCAACTCGCACCAGATGTCTCTGCATATTGCATGGAACTTGGCTGCCATCTAGTGGTTAACTTTCGTAACATCTCCTTTAACATATGGAAAGAAAGCGGTTGAAAATGGACAATAGTGACCGGATGAGAGTTACGTGGCCAGCAACAACAATAGCTGGCTACAGGTTAAACAGAAATGACTAGTTCACTCTCCTAAACATTAGAAAAAAATGAACAGTCCACATGAACAAAGTGGCACAGAAATAAACAAGAGATGACATTCCTTCTTCAGAAAGTTTAAACAACAAAGTCTTTGCGGTACCTCTCAGGAGGTTTTATGTTGGATCTGGTTCTGGTCTGCTTGAGGCCTAAATGTCCAGATTGGGGGACACTTGGCACATCAGTCAACACTGGAGCCCGTTCTAGTTCTGAAGCCCCTTCCCTCCTGTCACCAACTATGTGCTCGAGTCTGCTGTCTGTTTGACTGTTGTCCCAGTCATCTTCCACCAGGGAATATGTACATATATATATGTATATATATATATATATATATACATATATATATATATATATATATATATATATATATATATATATATATATATATATATATATATATATACATATGTATATATATATATATATATATATATATATATATATATATATATATATACATGTATATATATATATACATGTATGTATATATATATATATATATATATATATATATATATATATATATATATATATACATATATATATACATATATATAGCTTTCGAAAAACACCCTCTCGCAGGGCAAAGAGGATGCTGGTGTTGCCAGGCAGGTACTCATTTGCTAGCTTGTATAGGTTTGGGTATACAGCTTTTTGTGTCATCCAGTACACCAGAGGGTCCTGTGATAACACTGCACCTCCACTATGGCATCAGCAGTAGCATTGCTGGATGCCCTCGCTTCTTCAGCGTCCCGGTCCAACAGCTTCCACAGGTCAATGGCTGAAAATGAAACATTAGATAAAGTTTAGTCTGTACATGAAAAAATACAAATAAAGTCTATTGATCCAAATTCTATAATTTTTGTACCTTGGGAAGATGCAGCTGGTTCTGGCTGTGCTCTCGAAGTAGATGGCGGCTCCTCTTCATGCGGTACATTCCGCAACAATGCTGCACACTCAGATTTTAACCGGCGCACAGCTGACTCAGCATTTTCAGGGCTTTTATTTGTTATTGTATGAATAAGTTGAGTAATACGCTTGTAACAAATGACCTTGTTCGGCGGCACGATTTCAAAATGCTCCCAGACTTGAGATCTCTTCCTGGTTGGTTCCGTTGCAGAGCAATAAGAAAGCAAACCGAAAGCAATACGAAAGCTGATCAAATCAATCCAAAAGGTATCGACCAGATAGGCAACGCATTGCGCCGTTTCATCCATTTTAAACTCAACTGAGACCTGCCAGTCTTTCAAAGCCTCACCCACTGAACCAAACCAGCCAGCTGATTCAGTCTGAATGAAGCAGTGAAGTGGTTCAAACGTCATCAGTCACGTGATTTGAAGCAAGCTCCGGAGCAGCGCTTCAGAAAAAAACCCTACCGAGTTGTGGGGCGTGGTTCGAAGCCCCGTGTCAGAGAGAACATCACTAGTTGTGTCTGAAAGTTCATCTAGTTCCCAGTAGTCAGAGTAGTAGAAAGGTCGTAGTTCTGGAGCTACTGCTTGTGTAGCTGTGGGCCACCCTTTCAATATGTAAGTCTGGAGTGCACAACATAGTGGATCTTTGATTGTGGCAGTTCTAATGGACTCCAGTGTAGCTGTTGAAATATTCGTGTCTGCGAGGTGGTCGACTCGTTGTAGGTCTTTGGTGGTGAGGCCCATGGCATAGATGGTGGCAGGTGTTTGCATGTGGGCATGCTGTGTGTTTGGCTGTTAAGTCCTCGACAGAAAATCTGCCACATGAAGATCCTTCCCTTGCTTGTACACCACCTTTGCGCATATCTCTGTTCAGTAGGCGAATGCAACAGGTTGCCCATTCTGGAGAAGAGCTGCACCTAGGCCTGTCTCGCTGGCGTCACACTGTAGTGTGACTTCTTCCTGCAGGTTGTAGTACTTGAGTACTGGGTGGCATGTGATTAATTGCTTCACAGTGTCAACGGCAGATTCATGTTGTGATAGCCATGTCCACTCCACGTCCTTATCTGTCAGGCGTTGGAGAGGCTCGCACACATCTGAGAGATGAGGAAGAAATTTGGCAAGATCATTTACAAACCCCAGGAATCTCTGTAGCGATTTAACATCAGTGGGTGTTTGCATGTGTTGAAACGCTGCCACCTTCTCTGGGTCAGGGAGAAGGCCCTCTGTGGTGAGAAGATGTCCCATGTATTGGACACTGGATAGTTTTAGTTTCAGCTTCTTTTTATTGAGCTTTAGATTGACCTCCCTGGCCCTCTGCAGCAAGGCAGTCAGGTTTCTGTCATGGTCAGTTAGTGCCTCTTCTGAAGTGTCTCCACAGCCGTAGAGAAGAATGTCGTCTGCAATGACACTTACACCGGTCAGGCCTTGCAACACCTCATGTTGCCTGCGTTGATATTCTTCTGCAGCTGGTTTTATGCCGAAAGGCATCCTTAGCCACCCGAATCTGCCAAGCGGGGTCCAAAAGGTGGTCAGATAACTGCTCTCTTCTTCAAGTTTGACTTGCCAGTAGCCATCTTTGGCATCAAGCACGGAGAATACTTTTGCTTTTGCAATGTCTGGGAGTATCTCCTCTATTGTTGGCATCTGGTAGTGTGACCGCCGTAGAGCTTTATTGAGTGCGCTGGGATCAATGCAGGTGCGCAGCTTTCCTGGCTTTTCTATGACAACCATGTTGCTGATCCATTGTGTTGGCTCTGTGACTCTTTTGATGATGCCATTCTTCTCCATGGATCGTATGGCTTCAGTGACTTTGTGTTTGAGCGGAATGGGAATTCGTTGTGGCACCTGATGCACAGGCCTAATGTCGGGGTCCACCTCGAGGTGTAGTTCACCAGGAAGACAGCCAAGGCCTACAAACACGTTGTTGTATTTTGAGATGATGTCCTCTGTGGTGGTTGTGAAATGCATATCTGTCCCTGTTGTGCTGCGTGAGACCGCTGTAGATGACATATCTGTGTGGTGTATGAAATAGCAAGTTGAGTCTTTTGCATGTTTTTGCAGAAAGCAGAGGCATTTGTGACGTGTGTATAACTTGAAACTTCAGGTCGTGTGTTTGTCCATCATGGTCAGCTTTGAGGTGACACAACCCAGCTAGTTTCACTTGTGACCCATCATACAGTTTAATGGTGGCTTTGCTGGCTGGTATGTCTGGATTACCATCTTGTGTGATGAGCTGTAGATCTCTGAAGCTTATGGCGTTGGTTGTGGCTCCTGTGTCCATTGACATGTGATTGTATGGCTAGGGTCATATGATACTGGTTCAGTCATGTACGGTGTTACTTTGAGGTTGACAAGCCATTTCTTGTTTCCCTGTTCCATAGCGTTTATGTTTGATAGGAACCACACCTCTTCCATTTCTTCTTCCTCCTCTACTCTGTCTTCTCCAAGAAAGTTCACCCGTGTCTTGCGCTGGGCTTGTTTGCACACTCTTGCAGTGGCAAGTGTTTTTTCTTTCCACAGGCTTTGCAGATGACGCCAAATGCAGGGCATTTCATTCTGTCATGCACTGCTCCACAGTAACGACAGAGGTTATTATTTGGGCGTTTATCTTTGTTTGCATGTCCCATATGCTCTTTGTAATTATGCTGAGGTGCAAATGAGGGGCACATCTCTGAGCGTTTGTCATGTGCAAAGTGTACATTCTCCTGTTCCACACCAGTTATTATCTTATTTTGAATTTGTGCTAGTTCGCTGACTCTAAACATGTCTATTGCTTTGGCAAGTGTGAGTTCTGATTCACGTAACATGAGTGCTTGTGTACTTGCATTTTTAGTCACAAGCACTAATCTGTCACGGATCAATTCATCTCACAGGGGACCAAATTCACATTTGTCTGCTAGCTTTCTCAGGTTTGCAACATATTGCTCTGTTGACTCATGTTGACTCTGCTGTGCAGTGTTAAATACGTAGCACTCGTAGATTACATTTCTGGAAGGTTCAAAGTGTTTTTGTAGTGCATCCAGATTCTTCTGTGGATTGTCTCTGTCCTCCGCTGACATGTGAAGATGTCTTTGTATTATGTGACATTCTTTGCCCATTACTGTAAGCAGGGTGGCTACTCTTACTTTTGCTTCTTTTTTGTCCAGTTCCGTTGTTATCTCAGTTTTCCCATTGTGCTCTAAAGAATGTCCAGTTGTTATATACGTCGCCCTTCATGTCCATTGCGTCTGGTACAGGAATCGAAAAAGCCATGGTTCGTCAGGTATTAGCTTAGCAGTTTAGCTCCATTGAAAAAACGTCCAGCCTTTATAGCGCCTTGTTGTTCTGTCTTAAGCCGCGGCGTTAAGTTTCCGCTTCTGACACCATGTTTCGTTCTTTCTTTTATACAGTCATGCAATCTTTGTAGATACGCTACTTTTATTGTATGGCCGCTAGTTATAACCATAGATATATACAGAAGGCTAGATGTCTCACGGCGCAGAATCCAACGTCCACACTGGCCGCCATCTTTCCACAGTCAGGCAGTCACGGTCTGATGTAGTGAATGTGAGGGAACGTGAGTGATCTGAACAAACATTAACACTCTGATCTCGCTGAAAACATGACGGCTTTGCACACGGTTTGCTTTCTTACAAACGTTCATAACGTAGCAATAATTCTGGATGGTTGAACATGTTGAGAGTGCAGCTTTCTATTAGAAAAAAAACCCAATGGTGCTATGGCAGCCTATCTGCACAAGTTAATACAACTGAGACCACTAAGATTTTCATTTCTTCAGTTAAGTTTAGCCAACAGCTATTTCAGGACAAACTAGTATTTTGTTCACATACAATATTTGTGGTGTTGGTTGTAGTTATTAGCTGAGGTGCGTTTCCTATAACGTTGCTGCTGCATGAACGCAGTCTCATCAGTTCATGCAGCAGAGACACGGTGATCAATGAACTAGAGCTGCTGATATCTCATCCCCCACCTGTTTGATTCAGAGTCGAACAGTGACAACCTGAGATTACAGTCCGTCTTTTTTCTTGTTGTGATAAAAGGGATTAGGATTGGTAGGTGTAAATAAAACAAGCAATTTGACATATGGAGAGACAGAATAGCTTTTTTTCTATATCATTTAACTTAATTCGCAAATGATTTACAATTGGATTGCTTTGCTACAGCATCATGCATTATGGTTTCTACAGGAAATCGGTGACTGAAAAAATGCCGAACTTCTGTGCCGCTTATGGATGCAGCAATCGTAGCTGTCCACAAACAAAAGCTTGTAGGATCACATTTCATCCGTAAGATATTGTTGGAGCTGTTCGATTAATGTTACGAGTTAATGTTTAGTGCTGGTTTGTTTAGTTTAGTGTTTAGCATATATGTTTTTATTAAATACGGGTGTGTGCGTGTTTTTGCTATTTTCACATGAAAGCCTATGGTTATAAATCATTAATAAGTATGCAGTATCATAACTATGCTTATAACCTTTGTAACAAACCAAACCGCTCGAAATTCGGTTGAAAATAGAGCAATTTAGGGCTATTTAAAAGAACATGCACAATAAGAATACATAGTTATGAGTGAGAGGGGCGGAGCGAGGTGACTGTGGCAAGATGGCCGCCAGTGCGGACGTTCGATTCCATTGGCCAGCAGCGCGGATAAGACATCTCGCCTTCTGTATATATCTATGGTTAGAACAGTGCTCATCAGGTAAAACACCCGGAAGCCAACGTCATCAACTCGCACTAGATGTCTCTGCATATTGCATGGAACTTGGCTGCCATCTAGTGGTTAACTCTCATAACACTGTCCATTATGAAACATTTCGTCATCTACTCAAATCTTACAATAAAACTGTCAAACAGGCAAGAATAACCCATTTCTCCAAACCTCATCACAAACAATAGCAAAAACCCTTGATTTCTTTTCTCTACCTTCAATCTTTTAACCAATACAAATTTTAATCAGGACGTACAGACACCAACAGATGCCCTCTGTGAGGATTTTGCAGACCACTTTGTAAGTAAAATTGATGTCATTAGGTCCAGTATTTTAATTAATCAAAATCAATTTTTCTACACATCTGGACAACCACTTTTATCTGAGGAAACACTGGAGAGTTTTGCTCTAGTTGATGCAAGGACACTTGGTCGAGTTTTCTCCCAAGTAAAGCCCACAGCCTGCCTTTTAGACCCAATTCCCACGTCACTCTTAAAGTCACTTTATGGGTTCTTTGAGGAGCAGATTTTATATATTGTCAATTGCTCTCTTCAGACGGGTGTTTTCCCTGCTGCCTCTAGAACGGCGGTGGTGAGGCCCCTTTTGAAGAGGAGCAACTTGGATCCAAACATTTTTAATAACTACCGACCTGTATCCAACTTACCGTTTTTAAGTAAGATTTTAGAAAAACTGTTTTTTAACCAAGTAAATTACTTTTTAAATACAAACAATATTTTAGAGAATTATCAATCTGGTTTTAGAAAGAACCACAGTACTGAGACAGCCCTTTTAAAGATCGTCAATGATTTCAGGTGTAACGCAGACTCTCAGAAGCTGACAGTCTTGGTGCTACTGGATCAAAGCGCTGCTTTTGATACAGTAGATCACCATATTTTATTAAATAGACTCAGAAACCTGGTGGGCCTGTCAGGTACTGTTTTTAACTGGTTTCGTTCTTATCTCACAGATCGATGTTTCTTTGTAAGTATGGATACGTGCTCCTCCAGAATGCATGAAATTAGATGTGGGGTCCCCCAAGGGTCAATTTTAGGTCCGGTTCTTTTTAATCTGTACATGCTTCCCTTGGGGGACGTCGCAAGGAAACACGGCATCAGCTTCCACAGCTATGCTGATGATACACAAATGTACATTGCCGTGTCTCCTGATGACACAGCGCCAATTGATACCCTTTTAAACTGTATTTTAGATATGAAATCATGGATGGCAGAGAATTTCCTACAGCTTAACCAGGAGAAAACTGAGGTTTTAGTTATTGGTCCTGAAGGCCGGAGAGAGGAACTTTTACCAAAACGTGGGGATTTTAAACCCTCGCAATTTGTAAAGAATCTGGGCGTTGTTTTTGATTCTGAGCTCACCTTTGTTCCACATATAAAAAATATTACAAAGATAGGTTTTTATCACCTAAAGAAAATAGCCAGAATCCGCCCGTTCATCTCCAACACGGAGGTGCTAATGCATGCTTTTATTTCTTGTAGACTAGATTATTGCAATGCCCTGCTCTCTGGTCTTCCCAAAAAGAGTGTTTACAGTCTACAAATACTACAAAACTCAGTCGCACGTGTGCTGATTAGGACCAGAGGAAGGGAACACATTACAGCGCTTTTAAAGTCGCTGCATTGGCTCCCCGTCCGCTTCAGGATTGATTTTAAGGTTCTCTTATTAGTTTTTAAATGTCTCAACGGTCTTGGCCCATCTTATCTAACTGACCTGCTTTCATCATATCCTAGGTCTTCTGGCACTGGCCTGTTAACTGTTCCCCGAGTCAAAAAAAAACCCATGGTGAGGCTGCTTTCAGCCATTACGGCCCTACTCAGTGGAACAGCCTGCCAGAGAGCCTCAGGGCCGCAGAGACTGTTGATATTTTTAAGGGGAGGCTCAAGACGTACCTTTTTAACCTGCCGTTTAACTGACTTCTTTTACTCTTCTCTCTCTTACTCCACTAATTTTATGCCGTTTTACTATTTTTATGCCTTTTATTACCTTCAATTGATTTTTATACTTTTATAATGGTTACCCATTTTTATGCCACTGTTTCACACTTTATTTTTATGTATTTGGTTTATTTCTCATTATGATTATTCTCCCTTTTATACTTTTAGTGCCAGTGTTTCCTCATGGGGGGCCCTTCACGGTGGGAGCTACGCCTGGTCTGCCCATAGGGGCGCTGCAGGCCATGGTGCCCCCTTGTGTGGACGGCTCCCCATAGTGGCCTTTCCTCATCAGATTCTTCAGTGCCAAGCCGTGTTATCTAATGTCTGTGTGAATATGGGGGTGGGCGTTTGTCTGTGTGCGTTGGTGGGGAGGGGTGGGTCCGTATGGGGTGGGGGAGGGGCAGTGGAGCTTTTTATTTTTTCTCATTGTTATTATTATGATTGTTGTTCTTCTTATTATTATTATTACCTTTCTTTGTTTTGTTTTGTTTTATTTTGTTAAGCACTGTGGGTTGCACATGTTGTGTATGAGCAGTGCTATATAAATAAAGTTTATTGTTATTATTATTATTATAGAAACATGAAGACACATCAAAGAGTAACATGAGGTTGTTGTTGTGACACTGGACGGTAGAGAGTCTGAATCCCCGTCCCAGGCGCAAATCCTCATGGAGGCTTCTGAGGAGGTCAAAGATGGCCAATCCGTCAATCCCAGCTCCATAACGGGGGTCTATGGAAGGAAGCCGCGAGCATTGCGCACTGATCCAGGATAGCTTTCACCTGGCTTGATGGATCCGTGTCTTCTCATCCTGGATGGCTTTTAGTGCGACCCATGAAGCCTGGACACACGTGTTGTGGATTGGTTGAACGCTGAAGGCTTAGTGACTCATCTTGGATGACGCAATCCTACTTTGGTGCAAGGGGGCCCAGACAGCAACATCATCAAGAGCCAGTAATGGACTCCACAGTGCAGCACTCGTTCGCTCGCCCTCCCTCTCCCATTTTATTCTGTAGTGCCAGATTCTGAAGTCGATTTCACTTTGATTTTCAGAGTGATGACACCCTGGAAAAACTCATCCATCATTATAAACTCTCCATCATTTATTTTCTATTCAGGTTGGAGGGGTGCAGTTTGTCAGAGCTCAGCTGTGATTGGCTGCTCTCAGCTCTGAAGTCCAACCCCTCCCACCTCAGAGAGCTGCACCTGAGTTGGAACCAGCTGCAGGATTCATCAGTGAAGGAGCTGAGTGGTTTTCTGCAGAGTCCAGACTGTAAACTGTAAACTCTGAGGTCAGTACTGGTTTGGAACCAGTGGATGATGGTTTCAGCACCAAACACAGTTCATCACACATGTTGAATAAACATTGAACTGAAGGTTGATTCATCTCAAAATGACATCCAGAATATGAAAACTTCATTCTGTTCATGTTTGAAGTAAAAAAAAAAAAAAAAAAGAAAAAGAAAAAGGAAAAGGAAAAACAGGTCATCAGTGGTCATGTGACCAAACATCATTTCAACACACATTAGTTTTGGACTGAGGATTTAATTTCAAGGTGACATTTTCTGTGGTGTCAGATTCTGAAGTCGACGTTTCACTTTGATTTTCAGAGTGATGACACCCTGGAAAAACGCTCCATCATTATAAACTCTCCATCATTTATTCTCTATTCAGGTTGATTGACTGCAGTTTGTCAGAGCTCAGCTGTGATTGGCTGCTCTCAGCTCTGAAGTCCAACCCCTCCCACCTCAGAGAGCTGGACCTGAATATGAACCCCCTGAAGGAGTCATCAGTGAAGGAGCCACTGATGGATCTTGTCTACAGCAGTGACCATCAACTGCAGAGTGTGAGGTCAGTACTGGTTTGGAACCATTGGATGATGGTTCCAGCACCAAAGCCAGTTGATCCCACAGCAGAGGTCCAGTGTTCCCAGTCACAGTGTGAGAGGAGGATGGTGACGTCCAGCTGCTCCTCATTCATCCAACATCTGCTGCCAAACTGCTTCTTCTCTCAGTTCACCACCCAATTATTGATCAGTTCATCTTCATCAGGCCTCAGTATCAGTCCAACACTCCATGGTCACATGACCTTCACATGTTCCACACTAGACATGTGACTGAGAGTCTGCTTCTTCTCACCAGTCACTCCATCATCTTCATCAACAGTCAACGTCTCTGTGATGATGCGTTCAAGGACCGTGAGTCCTGACTCCTGCTGTCTCTTCTTATCTTTGCAGGTGGTGGTGAGGATGAGGAGAGTGAAGAGGAGCGCTCCATCTAGTGGTGGCTGACAGAACTACAACCAGTGGAGCCAAACAGCAAGCTGCACGCACCAACACTGTGTGGGTGTGTCACGACCTTTGACCCCAGTGCAGCCTGGTGGCTGGCGGACTGCTTCTCCCTACAAGCTTCTGTGGTTACTGGGAGAGACGTCCCAGAAGCCACTGGTGGAGCTGAATCCTCAGTGGAAGAAGCAGGACTTGGAGCAGCTGCTCAGTGAAGGCAGCAGCAACACAACCACTGCTTCTGCTCTCATCATCCACGGCTGGAACATCTCAGCATGAAGGTTCCACACATCAACAACACACTGCTCTGCTCTCACTTCAGACTTCTATAACATCTTCATTTTGGAGGTGAAAAATACTTTTCAAGAGACTTTATTTCTGCTTCATGATCTTAAATAAGGAAATCATGTGGAAAAGATAAAGTGATTCACAACACCTGTGATGGGAACTCAAATCATTATTGAATCATAAGTAAGACAAAAGAAATTTCCCTCAAAATAATTCATGGTTTTGATGCTTGCCAGATGTTTGTGTGGAGATTTCAGAAGGACGTCAATGAATCAGAAGGAAACCAGATCATTTATTTTATGTGATTATGTTATATCATCCTAACTTTGTTACGAGCTCAAACATTATATTTCAATGATTCAATATTCTGACAATAAAAGCCATCACAACCTCTGACCTGTGTAACCTTGACCTCAACTGACGTTTCATTTCTGCTGCTTTAACACTTTGATTATATATCTCCTGAAGTCCTGCCATGGGGATTCTCCATATCTGAATAACTTGTGTACTCAAACCTTCTGTAGGCCATACCCACTTCTCCACTAGGTCTCAACATAAACCACATGAATCAATGAAAATAAATCTCACTTTTACAAACAAATCCAATTCAGTTCAAATATAATTTAAATAAAATAAATGATACATTATAATTAATCACCAACAGATAAATCAATGCTGGATATGAGGTGGTTTGCCCTCTCTGGGTCGGTGGGGCGGCCCTGCCTCAGGGGGAGGAGTTCCAGCATCTCGGGGTCTTGTTTGGGAAGCCTCCCTGGGGAGGTGTTCCAGGCATGTCCCACCAGGAGGAGACCCTGCTGGAGGGACCAGGTCTCTGGGCTGGACTGGGAAGCCTTGGGGTCCCACTGGAGGAGCTGGAGGAGGTGACTGGGTCCAGGGAAGTCTGGGGGTCTCTGCTGAGGCTGCTGCCCCCGAGACCTGACTCCGGATACGGCAGTAGAAGATGGATGGATGGATGGATGGATGGATGGATGGATGGATGGATGGATGCCAGGTGATTTCATTTCATAAAAACAGACTCTGCATTATAACTTCTATTACACTCTAAATAACTCACTCCAATATAACTGCACTCGTCCTTCTCTCACATTACATTGGATCACAATGACCAAACAACACAACAAAGACAATGATCCAACTGTACTGCCACTTCCAGACTCAGTGTAGGTCTGTAGGCCTCTTGGACCTTCATGTGAACCACTGCGTGTTGACTGGAGGTGAAACATGGCTGACTGCTGTCCTCCTACCTGGACAATGCAATCTCACTTTCAATCTCACAGCCACTAAAAAACCTGATTGTGATTGAGAGGTCCTCAGCAGCCAATCACTGTTGGGAGTCCAGCCTTCAAACACTCCTCCTGAATCCAGAGTCACATGTGTGAGCATCTGGAACTTTGGCCCTGATCCTCCACACCACACAACTTGGGATGACAGCGCCACCTACCTGGATCCTTTCAGCAGCCAGTCCATGCTCTGACCCGTTTCCACTGTGGCCTGTTGGCTCATCTGGACCGGAGTCTGGATCATCAGTGTCCAGGTTCATGGAATCTGTCAGAGTGCCGCCGTCCTGTGATGTAATGATAGAGAATCACTCTATTTATACTAATGTGCAGAACCACTAGAGCAGGGGTGTCAAACTCATTTTCACCGAGGGCCACATCCGCATAATGGCTGTCCTCAAAGGGCCAGATGTAACTTATAAATGTAACTAAATGTAATGTAAAGTAAATGTAACTACTCCTTAATGTTAAATAACTCTGAATGTATTACTTATTCAAGTTATATCAGTTCTTGCACATTACAGTTGCATAGAAAAAATATGTTTGCTTGTTGCTCTGTTAACATAAATCCTTTTGTTAGCTTATGAAACCCACATAACTCCATCAATCATGGATCAAACTATCCAAGTGAATAAGGAAAAATAACATAATAAATAACATAATTAAGCCCATTAAAATGGTCTTAATTACTGTAGAATCAACAATTGTGAGCTGCTAAGAACATGTATGACAGATCCAACTGATAGTTTGATTACAATAATTTGTCTGCATACACACATAAAACCTGCAAACACTAAATAATTGCAACGGCAGCTACACATAAATGATATGTAATCAACTACAAATAACAAAATAAAGGTTGACTCAGTTGACAACTGCATTGGTCAAGTTTTTAGGTTTCTGAAGAGGAGATGCAGCCTGTCCTTGAACACATCAAGTGGATCCCCTATCTATCATCCATTGATCATGTTCTGAAAATAACAAACACAAAACAAAATGCAAGCACAATCATTAAATTGCACACAGAGTTTAACTATTCTTCTTCTTGGTTGAATTACATTTTATTATATTCTAATTAAGTTTTTTTTTTAAATGCTTACCTGTGTGTTTTCTGACCAGATGTCTGACACCGTTTTCCCGTTACCAGTGTGTCAATGTCTGGTTTTAGGTCCTGTGCTGAGGCAATCCGCAGAACAGCATGGAGGTTGTCATCAGTGAGGCGTGATCTGTGCTTGTTTTTGTTCAGATTCATTATGGAAAACATCTGTTCGCACAGATAGGTGCTCCCAAACATGGACAGAACACGGGCAGCATGACGTCGAAGATGTGGCATCAAATCAGGGGGCAGCAGATGGTAAAAGTCCTGGATTGCAGCATCCTGGAACTTTGCTCTCAGGCCACTGTCGCTTTGAAGCTCAATTAACTCCATCTGAAGGTGCTGGGGTGCAGTGCAGACGTCAGTGGTGAAAGGATTGGCAAAGATGTCAAAGCCAGACTGCTGTGCTCTGAAGTCAGAGAAGCGCCGATCAAACTCAGTCTGTAACCGGCTCAGTTTGGTAGCCAACTGAGCACATGAAAAAGTCTCGGGAAATGAGGCTGACATGCTCTGACATGCTCTGACATGCTCTGACATGCTCTGACAAACAGGAAAGTGGGCAAGATTGTCCTGTTTCACTTGGCACATCCATAGGTCCAGTTTACGCTGGAAAGCCGTGATCGTGTCGGACATCTGCGTGATGACTTGTTTGCGTCCCTGCAGCTTCTGATTCAGTTGGGCGAGATGCTCGGCTATGTCACACAACACAGCAAAGTCACACAGCCACTTTGGATCTGACAGTTCAGACAAGGGTTTTCCTTTACTCTGCATAAAAAGAGCAATGTCTTCCCTGAGCTCAAAAAATCGCTTGAGGACTTTGCTCCTACTCAGCCACCGCACTTCTGTATGGTACGGCACATCCCCGTGCTCCGAGCCCATCTCCTGCAAAAACAGCTGGAACTGACGGTGATTCAGGCCTCGCGCACGAATGAAGTTCACTGCTTTCATGACTGTGGTCACTATGTCATCCATCCCCAGCACCTTCCCACACAAAGCTTCTTGATGGATAATGCAATGATACGTTATCAGAGGCGTGTGGCAGTTCATTTTTTGCATTTTCCCCTTCATTAGTCCAACCAAGCCCACTTTTCCTCCACACATTGCAGGTGCACCGTCTGTAGTTAATCCCACCAAGTTTTCCCAGGGCAATGCATTTTTACTTACAGACTTCTCCACCGCATCAAAAATGTCCTGTCCCGTCGTGGTCCCATGCATTGCAGCTACATCCAACAGCTCCTCAGTGACAGAGAGATCCGACTTCACGGCTCTAATAAAAATTGATAACTGTGCTGTATCCGTGTTATCTGTGCTTTCATCAACAGCTAATGAAAAAGCTGTGTAGCTGCGTGTCTCCTCGGCCAGCTGTGTTGCAAGATTTTCTGCTAGTTCCTTAACTCGGTCCGCGATGGTGTTTCTTGATAAACTGACATTTTTAAAAGTCTGTAACTGGTCGGGACACACCTGCTCACAGACCTTTAGCATGCACTCCTTCAAAAACGCTCCTTCTGAAAAAGATTTGGAGGCGTGGGCGATTTTTTCAGCCACAATAAAGCTAGCTTTCACTGCCGCATTGTTTTTGGCTGTGGATTTCGTGAACACACTCTGCTGCAACCGCAGTTTGCCTTTTAATTCTTGGGCGATTTGTTGCTTTTCTTGAAGGCTAGCTTTGGCGTACTTGGCTCTGTGTTTGGTGTCAAAATGCCGACGCAGATTGTACTCCTTGACAACCGACACCGCCTCATAACACAAAAGACATACTGGTCTTTCTCCTTGAAGCACAAACAAGTATTCGCCTTCCAATCTTTCTTGAAACAGTCTTCCATCTGCATCAACTTTTTGCTTCCTGGACATTTTGGGATCATTATTTATTTCTGAATTCCACTCGTTAGCATTGATGCGGAAACACTACCGCGTAGTGGCGGTGAGCGTCACTTCGCGGGTATCATAGTCGACAGATATTGTGGGAAATGTAGTTTTTGGTCAAAGCACGCTTTTGACCTATTTATTTTTAGACACTCAGACCGCGGGCCACATAAAATGACGTGGCGGGCCACATTTGGCCCGCGGGCCTTGAGTTTGACACATGCCCTAGACGGTCGAGAGCCCTGGTGTCGCGCAGTCTACCGCTTTATGGCCAAACCAGAAGTCCCTTCCCTCTAGCCTTTTCAAGGGGGAGGTGGCTAGACTCGGCTCTTGTGGGACGAGAAGCAGAAGGCCTGTCCGATCGGGGGGGAGATGAGATCACATTTTTGTGGGTCAACACAAACTCATCTGCGAGGACAGCAGCCTTGGACAATGACGACACTTTCTGTTCATTCAAGAACATTACCACCTTCTCTGGCAAAGAGTCTTTAAAATCTTCTAAAAGAACGAGCTCACGGAGTGACTCAAAGTCATTTTTGACATCATTAGCTGCACACTATTTATCAAAGAGGTTGCTTTTCTCCCATGCAAACTCGACAAAGGTTTGACCACTAGATTTTCTATGGTTCCTAAATTTTTGCCGGCAGGGCTCAGGAACAAGCTCATAAGCAGGAAAAATTGCTTCCTTTACAACATCATATTGCAGGCTGTCTTCTAAGAAAAGAGCAGACACCAACTCCTGTGCTTTTCCCACCCGCTTGCATTGGAGAAGGACAGGCCACATGTCTCTTGGCCAGTTGAGTGGCGAAGCTATTCGCTCCAAGGCACTGAAGTATGAATCAACTTCTGCCTCACGAAATGCTGGCACCAGAAAAATGTTTTTACTGGGGCTGGGCAACGATTAAAAATTTTAATCGCATGATTTACCTGATCAATCACGATTAATCAATTAATGTATACGCAAAAGCCAATAATGAATTTAAAAGAAGTCTTTCATACACTTTAATTTAAATGTTCTGCCATATAAACGAAAGCACCATAACATTTATCGTGCAAACACTTAACATCAGCACTTGTCCCAGTTAGAAAGGGTGAGGCACAAAAACGTTCACTTTTGGGTTTTTCTTCACAGGGGACTAGAATGTAAAGTCCACATTTATACTGGAGTTCCTTTGGAGAATCTCACTCAACTCAGTGCAGTTTGTCAGTTCCTGGAACTTGACGGCCAGTTATTTTAAATGTACTGCCATATGAATTAAAGTGCCATAACATTTACTGTGCAAACACACTTTTAAAATCAGCATTTTTGAACAATTAGCAGCTAAGAAAAAAAAAATAGTGTAAATTTAAACTCAACTTAAACAATGTTTTAAAGCAATACAAAATTAAAGCTGTAAGCAGCGTTTGCGGGACTGAGCCCACCTGGCCACTGCCTGCCGTGACGTCCGCCACCTGGCCACGAGCCCCCGACACCCGCCAACGCTTCCCAACGCCTGGCGATTCCGCCCGAAACCCGCCGATGCCCCATTACTGCCGCCGACGCCTGCTGATGACACATCAAGCACTGACTTGACATTACTGACTTGACATTTAGAAACATTTGATTTCTAAATGCTTTTTTTTTTTTACTGTATTACTGTATCATTTTGGAGATAATAAGCTTTAAAGTTGGCTTTTTGTTTTGTTTTGCGACAGCTCCAATATTCCATTTTTACTGTACAATAACATCAAATTGCTCCATAAGCTCTGTCAATGGTTGGTACAGTTGACCTCAGGACAACCTTGAATATATCTTCAATCATTATAAGGCATATTTAATGTACCATTTTGGAGATATTAAACCTCAAAGTTGTTGTTTTCCTTTTTGTTTTTAGCTTTTCAAACAGGCAAAAAGGGCCCAGTACTCAATTTTTTACTGCACAGTAACATTGCTTTGCTCCATAATTTCTGTCAGTGGTTGGTACAGTTGACCTGAGGAATACCCTGACTATATCCTCAGTCATTATCAAGCATATGTACAGTATCATTTTGGAGATATTAAGCCTTAAAGTTTTTTTGTTTTTTTTGTTTTTTTTGTCTTTTTTGTTTTTTTTTGCGAAAGCTCCAATATTCCATTTTTACTGTACAATAACATCAAATTGCTCCATAAGCTCTGGCAATGGTTGGTACATGTGGCATGACGAAATACTGTACTACCAAGTTTGTAGTTGCAGTATCTTTAGTTTATGGGGTAGAGGGTGCTCAAATTGGATTGATTGAAGATGTAGTTTAGGTACAATTTGCTTGTTTTTTTATCAAAATTTAAGTTGATTGCAGTTCAAGGTGGCACAATCCTATCAGATGTTGTCATTTTATCACAAAGAACACTGGTATTTGATGATTATTACCATAAGTACCACCATGTTGCAGGCATTGTGGTTACAAGTTTCACTCCAATTTTGATTGTTGTCTGTATGACTAGCAATCCGTTGAGCTGTCTAGGGTTATCATTCAGATAAGGTGTCACAACTTTTAATTGCATGGGAACTTTGGGATCCATGGCAGGTGGGCATTGTAAAAAAAACGGATCTTGAGTCGGAAGCTAGCTTGTCCTAATTGTGACCTTAATATGATGATTTTTTTTTCCCTGCCAGAATGAGGAGAAATTAAATGGACATCCAAACCGGGGCCAATAATGGATGAGCTGGATGATGTCACAGTATCAATTTTAAATGGTATGTCATGTGTAGGTATGAAAAAAATTCCATTACTGTGATTTGTCCGCTAAGTAATTAAAATAACTGTATGCTGACACTGATTTCAAAAAGAAGTATTTTACAAATTTGAGACAAAATGTCTAAACTGAATTGCATTTACAATTAATTCTGATAACAGAAATTGGCACAAAACAAACTTGGTTTGACTTGTCAAGTTGAATTAAATTCATTAGTCAAAAAAATGTATGAGTTGTAGTTTAAAAGGTTTGTTAATGATTGGACTGTCTTTATAGCTGCCAACATCGATGAAGTCTTGCTCCACACCCTCCGTCGTGATGATTTGAGAGACCTTTTTCCTGGACCAGAACACTTTCTCAGGAGGAAAAGGATTTGGGCCCTTATTAGTGTAGATGTGATTGGTTACCTACTTTGCTCTGAAAACATCGAACATAACACTTTTTTTTTTCTTTTTTCCTAATTGGGTCTATTGTTTCTCTCTTGTTCATAATGTTTTGGATCTGGTTTCCTCTCGGCTGAGAATTCCACCGTACCAAGACTGCACCGAATGAAGCCAGGAACTGTGTCTTCATTCTGCATCCATTTGACTGATTTACTGATTTGTCTCCTCCATTTCATCAGCCAAAGATGGTCTGACAGCACAGGCCAGACATTATCAGACCCTGCAGGAGCTGTACAAGAAACCAAAACCCAACCAAGATGCTGTCTCCCAAATTCTTGACCTGCAGTTTCAAGCAAGAAGATCCTTCATTGATAGTGATGTTCTGAAAGAACAGGACAAGGCCAACAAAGATCCTGGATGCATATCCATGTGTCAAGGATCTTTATCATGTAAGTGATTAACTTGTTTTGGTTTATGATGAAAAGCAAGCATTTTTGCAGATTTTAACACTGACTTGCATTATAGGCGATGAATGAGCTGCGGCGCATTCTGGATAAGGGCAACAGAAAATTCATTGATGAACTAAAAAAAGAGATGGGAAGACTTCTGCACCAATGTGTAATTTTATGGTGTTTGGAAAAAAAATGAAGTGATGAAGCCACGCATAACGCTGGATGTAGGTGAGTCATTTTGCTGTGTCTCTAATTGACTGTGTAGCTGTTTCCTTGGACATAGGATGGTTTATGTTGCGCTGAATGAATAGATGCAGAATGGTAATACTCTTCATGCTGAAAAAATAAGATTTTTTTTTGTGATCAACACAAACCTAATAAGACTCATTTTTAGGAAGACTAACTTTGAACTCAAAGTTGATTTGTTCTATTCCAGTGGAAAATTCCATCGCGCTGCTCAGGCCACTCCCCACACTCTTTCCTTCACCAAGTCCACCACCGAAGAAGCTGGGACATGCCAGTGAGGCACTGCTTCATGTCATTCAGGTGAAAGTTTGTTCGCATTTTCTCACATTCAACACTTCATAGTTCCATGCATGGATGTGGCGTTTCCTTCTTCTTTTTCTTTAGCCAACAGAAGATCCCACAATGTACTCACAGAAGAGGTCTTTCTGCACCCCTGTGTTGCTGTTTGATGGGACCCGCTGTCTCATCTGTCTTGGAGCCACTCCCGCCACCACGCTTGCCAAGGAAGACTTGAGTGACGGTCTGCTTCATCTGATGGGTTACTACTATGCCCTGCACCTCACATATTCAAAAGTGTGTGGCAACCCTTCTCTCTGTCATTCAGACAGAAGTGCTACAGGACACTATCCATGAGTGAGACACCACAGCCTCATACAAAAAAGACCATGGCAGAATGGAAAGATTTTATTGGGGAGTAGAGCTGTGTACTAGGCATAGGTAGTGATACACTCCCCTGGTAGTTGTAACTTGAGGGTGGGTGGGAGTCTGTTGGAACAAACATGTTATCAGGATATATCAACACTATATGCTGTCCCCATGCTGTTTTTTTGTTTTTTTTTGTGTAACTGAGTGTCAGGGAATCTGAATCAATATTCAATAATGATGACGGTGAATATTGTAACAATTGTTACTTGCGTTCTAGAAATGATTGCTTGAGGTTGTTTTAAGATGCAATGCCTTAGTGACGTTTTTATTACAAGGCAGTGAAGGCACTGTCAGCAATTTAAGTGAATAAATAGTTGTTGACAATATTAATTCTGTTTGCTGAATTATTTTTTTTGGGGGGGGAATGGGCGTAGGGGGGGTGGATGCTTTGTCTCATTTTAAGAAAAAAAAGCTAATATTGTGAACACTTAAATTAAGAAGAATTGCACTGTTAATAGGTCTGGTTTTAAGATCTTTTCATTCAAATTAAGAAAGAAGCAAACGTGAAAAAAGAATTGAGAAGCTAGTATCAAGTTTATTTGACTTAGTACAGTCCTTGGAATGAGTGCTTTACTGTTTATTTCAAGAGTTTTTCCATTCTTCAAATGCCTAGATATATCGTCTTATTTTAAGAAATCTTACCAAGTCTAAATATCTTACTGCATTGGCAGATAATTTGACTTGTTTCTAGCCTGTTCTTTCTCAATTTAAGTGTTTATTTCTTAGATATATTTTGCAGTGTGTGGACACCGAGGGGAGCTCTAGAATTGGCTCATTCAACCGACCAACGAGCCAATCAGCAGCGGCGTCACAGGCCCTCCTCCTTCTTTGTTCTCTCTCTCACTTTGACTTCGGCACTGGACAGCCAGGTTTGTGGAGGGAAGGTTGGAACAAGGTAAGGACGGGGTACCCCATATATTCATGTACGTAGAGTCACTAAGTCTTAAACTCACCAGGTTTGTATCGCTTATCGATAACCCTAATGCCATACAAGTCTATGAGGGTCAAAGGTCAACTTTGTCCTAGGGACATGGAGCCACTTTCAGGTTCATCAGGATCCCCCTGGACACCACACCAAATTTGGGGCTTCTAGCCCATGAGGAACCCCAAAACCCTCACTCTAATTCCAGCCTCATCGCTAAACCCTAATGCAGTGCAAGTCTATGAAGGTCAAAGCTCAACTTTGTCCGAGAGACATCAAGTGTTTTTTCATGAATCATTCATCAATGTTAAGAGTTTGCTTTGTGGAGAATTCACAATAAAAATACATTGACACTGTCAAGATGGACTCAAGCACTATTATTGAACTATACTGTATTTTTTGAGTGATGTGAAGCTTTTGACAAGCGCTGCGCAAAGGAGGCCCATTTGTTTTTGTTTTTTTGAAGGGGGCCCAAAATTCCTGGCGGCGCCCCTGAGCGTTCATCTCCAGCACTAAGGCAGTGGAGCTGCCGGCAACGAGAGAAGAATTAACCAGTCCATTGAAACCATTTGTTTGGTCTAGTGAGTGGCAACAGTCCTTTGAGGATCTTAAGTGCCTTCTCAGCTGTAACCCTTTCGTGTCTGCTCCAAATTTTTCCTCATTGGCTAGAAGCCCCAAATCTAGCGTGGGCGCTTCTTGGGGGCTCCTGATGAAAAAGCAAGTGGCCCCATGTCTCTAGGACAAAGTTGAAAATTCACCCCATAGACTTGCATTGAATTAGGGTTAACAATAAGGCTGAAACTAGGGTTAGGGTTAGGGTTAGGGTTAGCTGAAATTAGGGTTAGGGTTTCGGGGTTCCTCAAGGACTAGAAGCCCAAAAATTTGGCGTGGGCGCTTCTTGGGGGCCCCTGATGAAAAAGCAAGTGGCCGCATGTCTCTAGGACAAAGTTGAAAATTCACCCCATAGACTTGCATTGAATTAGGGTTAACAATAAGGCTGAAACTAGGGTTAGGGTTAGGGTTAGGGTTAGCTGAAATTAGGGTTAGGGTTTCAGGGTTCCTCAAGTACTAGAAGCCCCAAATTTGGCGTGGGTTCTTCTTGGGGGCTCCTGACGAAAAAGCAAGTGGCCCCATATCTGTAGGACAAAGTTGAAATTTCACCCCATAGACTTGTATGGCATTAGGGTTAGGGTCCAAGAGTACACATACACATTTTCTTTTGCTTTATTGATTTAAGCTCATCGTCTCCAGCTGCAAAGGTACAGAAAGCTTTCTGTGTTTTGATGTCGTGTGTGAGAAAACATCACTTTTTTCTGTAAACTTGTGTTATCATTGTCCTTCATTGAAAATGACACAATCTTTCATTTCATTGTTCAGATGCCGAACACCAAGGCATTCCGTCGCTCTCTGGCCATGAAACGACGCCTGGAGCAAAAACGGGATTGGACACCTTTTCCACCTCGGAAGGACTTTGAACGTCGTGAGTACTTCCACGTTCATGATTTCATGTTCTGCCTGTGTTGTTATGTTGTATTCCAAATAAATCTTCCAAAAACATATTTAGATTTTTCTTTTTTGTCAATTTACACAGGGCGCGGTACTGGTCAGCGACCTGGGTGCGAAGATGGCCGGTTTTGCTCCTGACTGACAAAACAGTGCAAGTTCGTTCTTAAGGCCCAGCAACCAGACAAGAAGGTATGGGTCGTGATTTTGTCAAGCCACGAGTTTCTTTCTGTTTTTGTTCTGGTGGTGGGAGACTCACATCTCTGTCCACTTGTGGATGGTTTTGTGTTCTCGCCCCGGGCAACAACCTTGAACACGGGCTTGTAACAGACTCCGCCCAGGATTTTGCTGCGCTACTGGCAACTGTGTTGGACCGCTGGCCCAAGGTTTGTTTATCTGCTGTGACAAACAAATTTGAACACATGAATGTCATCGCCACTTTGTTTTATCAATATCAAGTAATTCCATGATCCATAGTTCAATAACAAGAATATTCATGAATTTATTTTGCATTTTTATGTTTGTTTGGGTTTTTTTGTAGGGGTTTGTGCTTGACTTTCCATCTCGCCTGACTGTCAAGCCAGAACTACAAACAGCGCTACGTCAAGTATATCATCGTGTTGCTGCACGCATGGGTGTGTAAAATACATATTTTTGTTGTATTTTTTTCTCTTCAGTGACACTGTGCTAACAGATATTTCTTAGAATTGTGTGATTACACAATTGATTATGTGACCCTTCTTCCAGGTTTAACATTTGTGTATATGGCCGATCACCTCCCCCTTCGTCAGCTGTACATGGTGGTATTATGATGGTGTAAGTTTTGCCTTCTTCAGCCTTACTTGCTCTTCATTTGATATGACAAATATGTGTTAACATGTTGTTTTCTGTTTAGGTGCACCTCAGGACTGATTTTGGTGGAGCGTCTGCATGCTGCATGCTCCATCAGCTCGCACCCCCTTCACCTAGGCCAGGGGTGTTGTGCCACAACCAATCATCGCCCAGGGTGTCTCCCAGAGTGGTTGTGACAGGTCCTGTCCACATGCCAGTGTATGGACCTGCTCCTGAATGGACTCTTGTTGGACAGGAGGTTGAGGTAACCTGTTCATCCCTCTTTTTTTTCCCCCCAATCGTGTATTTGTCAAACTGTGCAACTTTTTATTTTAAAAATGAACACTTATCCTAAGTTGACTCTGATTTCCTCTCCTCTTTTTTTATAGACAGTACCAACAGCTGTTGAGACTGCATTTCACACAGACATCCCGTCCAATCCCGTGTGGTTCAGTGAGGCTGTGCTGTTGGACCACATGGAGACCGTCGTGGAGTCATCTGGCAGGGTTTCCCCAGCTGCCACGGTAACATTCACACAATTATTCATACACTTATCAACTAGGGGTGGGTGAAAAAAAAATCAATATTGCAATATATTGTTGTGCTTTCTGTCGCAATAAATAATCGATACACTGACGGCAAATATCAATATTTTTTTCCAAACACCACCTGTCCACCTGTCCCGGGAAAGACAAAATCTCTCCCGGGACACAATTTGTCCCGTTTTTTAGGGAAAATGACAAAACCTCATTTAATTTCCGTCTGTGGTCTAGATAGGGTTGCCAACCCTCCCATAAAATACGCGATTGTCCCATATTTGCAAATAAAAAAGCCTGTCCCGTAATGAACTGATGGGGGACGCACTTCACTTTGTCCCGTATATTTCGGGGACGTGGTTATTTATTTATTTATTTTGTCTGCATCATTTTTTTATTGATTTTCAGAATCGGGGCAGTGAAAGGATTTTTTTCCCTCTCTCATCTTCCCGTCGGAAGATATCGTGTGTCGTGATGTTGTCATTATCGTGGGCCAAATATTGTCACAGTATCGAATCGTGGGTTAGCCGTATCGCCCCACCCCTATTATCAACACAAGATCACATATGTACAGTACATGTACAGTTTAATTAGTGTGTTACTTTGTTTATGAATTCATTTCTTTATGTTCTTCCAGATGTCCAGCCTGAGACGTCGATCAGCACGCGTTGCCTCAAAAACCAAAACAAACCAGTGACATGTTGGTATTTGGGATATGTGTATTTCATTGTGTGCATCTTTGTGATAGGACAATAAATGCAGTTCTTTAAACGTTACTTTGTGTCCTTGTATTTGCAGGTGTGGGCAACACGTTCAACTGTCCACATGACTGAGTCTGCCTCCAGCAATGTCACAGCAGTGCAGCAGGTTTGTACTTATTCATTTCCACTTCATCACCTGTGTGTGTTTTCTAGGCTTTACACCGATCTTATCGGCTGTATCGGATCGGCCGATATTTGGCATTTTTTGAAACGTTCATGATCGGGCGTCATGTCATGAATCACCGATCAATGACGTCATGGTCGTGTTGAAACTTTTTTAATCTGTCTCATTTCCTCCAAAGTAGTTTCACAGCATCGACATGTTTATTTGTTTGTATCCGAGTGTTATGTAAATGTATAGATTTGGGTTTACATTGTTGTCAGTTCCTTTTGTCTGCTGTGTGTCCGTTTGGGCACTAGATGGCGCAGTAGATCCTGTGTTCCCTTTTTTTTGCTTGTTCCAGGTGCGGAAAGGTGATTGGCTGGTGCCAATATTTAAGGAGGAGGACTTCAACACCTCGGTCTCTTTGTCCTTCTCCCAGCTCCCAACCAGAGGCCATGTGCCGCAGCAGCAGCATTCTGTGTTCAGCCATCAATTCTGTTTTGTAATCTCTTGCAGTTCCCTTTGTGTCCACGTAGCCCGTAGGGGAGGGAAGCCATTTGTGTTGTGACCCTTTTCTCCTGTGTTTTAGTTAAGGAGGTTAGTTTGACTGTCATTTATTTGATTGTTTTCTTCATAGGTAAGATCCATAAGAGAGCCATTTTGTTTGTTGTTTTGGCCATGCCCTCCCTGACGCCAGTGCAATGATGGTGACGTTTAATAAAAACCATCCTGTGGACGAAGCACCTTTGTCTAATTTGAGAGCTGGGAGAAGGGGGGGGGCCTTTATGTTGTGTCCTGGTTCCCCCTAGGCCGGGGCATAACACCGAGAGCTAATGGTTCATGATTCAAAAACCTTCATTTTCGTCTTCGTGCCTCTTCCTTTTTTGAGTACTGTCGCTATGTGACGGACAATAAAGTTTCTTTGAATCTGCAATATATGCAACGCTACAGTACCTCGCGGGGGAACTTTGGTAAAAAAATTCAACACCACAAATTTAATCAGGCACTTGGAAAAGATACACATGGAGGAGCATGTCGAGTTCAAGAAACGCAGCGCGGAGAAAGAAAAAGAAAAGCAAACTCTGAAACGGATGCTAAAGCAAACAACTTTAGACGGTGCTCCTGAGAAGGCAAGGGGTGTACAGAAAAAAGTATTTATTGCCCCTAACGTGATTGGATCGGTGATCGGTGATCGGTTTATTTAAACTCACTGATCGGTGATCGGCACAAAAATCGTGATCATGTAAAGCCTAGTGTTTTCCTTTCTATGTTTATTGGCATAAAATCACATCTTTCTTATTTTAATCAGGTGGAGGCGACGCCACAGATGACCAGAGCTGTGCCCGTGGTTCCTGTGGCTCCCGTTGTTGCCAGCACCAAGCCAGAGGAGGCCAGCACCGTCCAGGAGGCAACACAGAAGATCAACTAAGCTAAGGAGGCTTTTCTTTCTTCTTCTGTTGCCTCTGACTGCTCCGCTCGTTCTACGCCTCGCACATGTGATTTATGATCCATCATCAGTTAGTACTAGTGAAGATGCAGTGGCAGATCATGGCACTGGTTTTAGATTAGCCAAGGTTCTGCATGGTTCTTTTCATCAAGGCAAAACCGGTCACGGTTTAAAATTCCAGCACCAGCTGGCAACAGTGAGTCACTTCAGAAGAGCAAAACTCCTCACTTTGACATGGATAATTCTGACGTAGAGTTTGTCAGTGCTGTGACCAATGAAGAGTGTAACTTCTCTCCCCTTGATGTTGATGTTTGTTTAGACCTTTGCAAAAACTTGAAGATTCATTTGGACCGTGCAAGTTTTCCAATTTCTGATTGCAAAGGCCCATTAGGTTCGCCGTGTACAAATGAGAATGTAGAGGCTGATGGAAACTGCTTCTTCAGAGCCATCAGTCAAGCTGTGACTGGTTTATAGACACAGAAGTGGAAATTCAGGTTGCAGCAGATTGTTTACGATTAGATGTGTACACTTTTATCGATGGTCATGGGTTGAAGTACAGCTCTTGCAAGAAACAATTCTCACATTGTATATATTTATGGATGTATTTGTTTTATATGGAAGCAGTTACCATAATCCAAATTAAAATAAGAATATAATAACAGAAATGCTTTTTCATTTTAAGAACGAAGCTGCATTATTTGACTCATAATTAAAATGGTTAATAAGTCATTCAATCTGCATTTTCATTTTCTTCTTCAAGACTGCTCATTCTTGTACTTAATTCAAATGAAAAAGGAAAACACATTTGAGATTTAATTTTCAAAACATGCACCAGCAAAGAGTTACCAAAATTCAATATAAAATGTAAAATTCAAAAATGAAAAAGCAATAGCAGAATGCTTTTTCATTTTAAGAACGAAGCTGCATTATTTGACTCATAATTAAAATCATTAATAAATATTGCTATATGCATTTTCATTTTCTTATTTGTGTCGCACCTTTTATGACACAATCAAAAAGAAAACTGAGAGCATTGCTTTTTAATTTTCGTGGTCCTGCCCTGCACAAGAGTGACCACAACTCGAAAACGAAATCGCAATCTCAAAGTAAGCACGCGGCGCAGGAAAGTGACGTCAGCAGCTCTCCACCTGTGGGTATGGCGGTATGACGCCAAGTGTCATTTGCCTCCTGTTATGTGTAAATTCTAATGTTTGTGAATTTAATAAAGATATATATATATATATATTATTATTTTTTTTATTTAAAAAGAAAAGAAAAGAAAAAAAAGGTATGGCGGTATGACACCACTTTGCCATCGTTACTTCTTTCACGTCATTGAAGTTGCCGGTAATCGAGATTTAAATCGCCGAAAAACGTGGACCACTGACAGATCTCGCACCAGCATCTGCCACCAGTCGACGGATTGATCTGTTGCTTCGCATCCTTCGTTGGATGGACTGGTGGCCGATGCTGAACGGAAGCAATGATCCGTTGCATCGCATCCTGCGACGGATGGACTGGTGGCCGACGCCGAACAGCTGTTACTCCACCCATGTAACAAACAGCTTTAGCTTTGATGTTGTGCTGGTGCACCAAGGTGTTCCATAACTGACAACAGGTTGGCTAGGGCAACCTTGTTTGCGTCCGTATCTGGGACGGCAGAATACCTGCTCAACTCGGTCCCGAGCATCAGATTCAGATACACTATTCAACTCCACCTGGGAAGCTAAATCCAGCAGGGTTTGAACAATTGTGTCAATGTGCGCCATGCTCAAATCTGTCCGACCAACGAGATCCGTCAGTGGTCCACGTTTTTCGGCGATTTAAATCTCGTTTACCGGCAACTTCAATGACGTGAAAAGTAACGATGGCAAAGTGGTGTCATACTGCTATACCTTTTTTTTGTTTTGTTTTGTTTTTTTTAAATATACAGTATATATATACATTTATTAAATTCACAAACATTAGAATTTACACATAACAGGAGGCAAATGACACTTGGCGTCATACCGCCATACCCACAGCGGAGGTGGAGAGCTGCTGACGTCACTTTCCTGCGCCGCGCGCTTACTTTGAGATTGCGATTTCGTTTTCGAGTTGTGGTAACTCTTGTGCAGGGCAGGACCACGAAAATTAAAAAGCAATGCCCTCAGTTTTCTTTTTGATTGTGTCATAAAAGGTGCGACACGAATAAGAAAATGAAAATGCATATAGGAATATTTATTAATGATTTTAATTATGAGTCCAATAATGCAGCTTCGTTCTTAAAATTTAAAAGCATTTCTGCTATTGCATTTTTATTTAGATTATGGTAACTATCTGCTTCCATAGTTACACCTGTATTAAAGAATAGTAAATGCTTCAGCAGAGTTTTATGAGGGTGTTTTTTTTTGTTGTTGAAAGTGAAAATGTTGTTTTGAAAATGACTGCTTACAGGTCCATCTGTTTACTCTAACCAAGCATTCAGAACGAGTTGTCCAACACCGGTTTAATTTTTCAGGAATTGTTGACTTTAAAGAATCACGTTAATGTTCATTAATTCATGGAAGTGAAGAATAATTAAAGTAAATCTTAAAGTAACCTTGTGCTTCTGTGTTTCTCAATGTTTCAACAACATAGTTAAGTTCTTTCACATGGCTACTTTTATTTAACAGCTCTTTGCACACACGACCTTCAGGTCAAAAAGTAAATTCAGTAAATAGCATCACCATAAGGATTGCGTAATAACAGAAACAAAGGAGTGCAGTAAATAACCAATATCCCTGTGTATTTTTAAAAGGAACACTAGAGATTTAACAATACACAAAATAACAGGAGGTTCACAACAATTTAGTGTCCATTCTGTGGATAGGGTCAGGGGGAGGCGCACTGCAGTGGAATAAGTGTCCATCCTGTGGAGAGGGTCGGGTGGTTTAGAGAGATGCAGTGATGGCCTCTCTTAGGTGCAAATACAAGTTCACAGCCTGATACGGATCTGTTGGTGGAGCAAGATGGGACTCAGCCATAAAGCCATAAAGATGATACAGAGTTCATAAATATCTGGATTACATGGTACAGCCTGCCGAAAGACACATTCATTTTTGCACAGTTGAATGTGTTCATCTTCAACAGGGGAGAGAAAATCTGTTGTTCGGTAAAGTTCAGGAACAGCATGCGTCACATTAGGCCGACCGCTGGGGACGTTCAGGTTTCTTGATGGCCTGATGTTGTGTGCATTCCACACCTGTGCAGTGTCATCCAACTCATCCTGTTGAAAATGTATACATTTAGGAAGAGCTGTGCCAGCAGAACATAAATAAAACACTAAATTACAGCATTCACACATGAGCAACCCCACCCTCTCCCTCCCTCCCTGTCTCTGTTCATCCCTCCCCCCCCCCTTTCTCCCCATCTCTTATCCTCTCTGTTTCTACCCTTCTGTTCCATCTCTGTTCCTTTCCCTTTTCTACCCCTTCTCTTTAGCATTCTTTTTCCTTTCCTCCCGTCTCTGTCTGTCTGTCTTCCCAACACCCCCTTTCCCGTTTCTGTCCTCCCTCCCCTCTCTCTCACTCACATACACATGCGCACAAAATGAAAATAAAACATTATTCATGAACTCACCTGTATGGAGGCCCATACAACAAAACTGCAGGAGACTTTTGTCCAGAAACTCGCCATCAAAATGCCCGTTGTCTCTGAGGTCTGATAACAAGGCTAACCAGAACTCCATGCGCTGGCCACGCAGGAAACCCCACCAATATTCAGTTCTTTGATTGGCGGTGCTGGCCCCCTCCAAGTAACTATCGAGGGTGTCGTCTGGTTGAACAGGGACGAGGAAACGCTGGAAGCCTCTAACATGGCCATTTTCGGTTCCAAGGTCGCCTCGAACAACTCTAGGGCACCCCCCAAAACGCTGTACCGCTTCTATGTAGCACCCTCCAATTACTTTTGGGTCACTACTTGTTGTGCAAGCATTGAGCCAGATTATTTTTCTTGAAAACCCATCGATACATCCATTCACACAAATACCATATGGCTTCAGTTCATCATATGAGTCCAGGTGCCAGATGAAGTTGAGAAGTTTGAGAAGTAATTCCTCCGTTTGAGACGCCCCGCTTGCCTTAATGACACTCCTCTTGGATCCAGCTCCTTCAAAACCAAACGCACAGACTCTTTTCTCACACGCAGTCCATTTTCTCTGCATTTAGCATACATCCACCTGTACCCGTGAAGCTGCCCAGGGTAATGTAGCTGGTTGCTAATGGATTCAAACAGGATCGCCAGGTCGGAATAGGCTTTGCGTGGCACGAGTCCCCTTGGAATGTACAGCTGCATCCCACTCTAGACTCATCAAACCCGACAAAGAAAACAAATCCTGAGTCACTAAATATTAAGAAGATGATTAAAAGGATTGGTATGTTTGATGTATGGAGGGATTTTCATCCATCCACTAAACAATTGACTTTTTACTCTCACCCTCATTCAGTTTACTCGAGGATCGATTATTTGTTTATGTTCTGAACAGACAGACACAGGGTTTTAGATTGTAGAATTGGTGTTAGCGACATATCAGATCACTCAGGTGTATATGTGAAAATAAATGTAGGTCACCCACACAAAAACACTATTTGGAGACTCAACACCTCCCTATTAAATGACACCCGATTTGAAGATTACATGAGGAAAGAAATGAAGGAATATACAGACCTTAACGGTAGCACAGTGACGTCACAGAGTATTTTATGGGATGCTGGAAAAGCAGTATTGCGTGGGAAGATTATAAGTTGGGCATCACAAAGGAAAAAAGAAAAACTTAAACACCTTAACGACTTAACAAGTAAATTAGACTCACTGGAACAGAAGCATGTAGAGACTAACGACCCCACCTTATTGGAACAAATAACCGTAGTAAAATCAGAACTAAATAAGAAACTGAACGACCAGGAGGAACTTACACTTAAGTATATCAAACAAACCCACTATGAAAATGGACCCCGTGCTAAAAAACTCTTAGCCTGGAGACTTAAAAAACAACAGTCTGGAAGATCCATATATAAAGTAAAGGACCCGGTCACCAACCAGATGTGTTATAAGCCAGAAGCAATACATAAGTCTTTTGAATCATACTACAGGAATTTATACACTCAACCCGAATTAGCAGAAGCAGTAACAGTCAATCAATTTTTTGAAATCCCTAGACCTGCCATCTGTTGTCACAGAACAAAATAAGTGCTTAACTACAGAGATTACAAATGCAGAGGTCGACAAGGCAATTTCTAAACTGAAAACAAGCAAAGCAGCCGGGGGAGATGGACTACCAGCAGAATGGTATAAGACTTTTAGGGACTCTGTGACCCCACTGCTATTTATTAAATTGTTTTAACTATGTCTGAAAAGGTGGCGAGACCCCACCATCTTGGAAACAGGCCATATTATCTGTAATACTGAAACCAGGGAAAGATAGGACAGATTGCAGCTCATACAGACCTATCTCAGTTTTAAACACTGATTATAAAATGTTCACTTCAATTATTGTCAACACACTAGAAAATATTATCCCTAACCTAATTGACACGGACCAGACAGGTTTTGTTAAAAATAGACAAACACAAGACAATGTTAGGCGAGCTATACATCTGTTCCATATAATGAGCAAAGGAAACACAATGTCCTTAGCAATTAGCTTTGACACAGAAAAAGCTTTTGACTCTGTTCTATGGGAATTTTTATACCTGGTCCTGCAACATTTTGGCTTTAACAATACAGTTATAAAATGTTTAAAATTCACCTGTGGCCCGGATCAGAATAAATGGCAGTCTTTCAGGTACAATCCGTTTGGAGAGGGGTTGCTGACAGGGCTGCCCACTGAGCCCCATCTTGTTTGCTCTATTTATAGAGCTACTTGTTCAAAAGATTAGGGAAGACCCAGAAATCATGGGAATACTATTCAAGGGGAAAGAATATAAGACATGTTTATATGCAGATGACATCCTGGTGACTTTATCCGACCCGGATACCAGTCTCCCTAAATGAATGCCCTCCTTCGACCAATGTGGTTCATATTCGGGATACAAATTGAACATAGAGAAAACTCAAACTCTTACTTTTAATTACATACCTCAAGAAAACATACGTAAGTCCTTTAAATTTAAATGGAAAACCAGAATTTTGAAATACCTAGGTCTTCATATTCCCAAGACCCCCAAAGATTTATATAGTGTAAACTACGGTAGCATCACAACCAAAATTTAAAATGATCTGGACAGTTGGACCCCCCTAGTACTTGATTTTTACAACCGAATAGATACTTAAAAAATGGTTATTTTACCACAATTGTTATTTCTACTCCAATCGCTACCTGTAGAAATACCCAATAAGAAATTCAGTGAATGGAATCGGATCATTTCTAGATTCATATGGCAGAACAAGAAACCAAGGGTACGCTACAAAACATTACACTTAACAGGGAGGGATGTCACTCCCATGCTTGGAGGACTACTATAAAGCAGCACAACTGCAGTATATAGTCTACTGGTGCAGGGCGGGTTACGATGCAAAATGGAAGGAGCTAAAATTTGACCAACTAGATATCCCACTTCAATCTCTGCTGGGTGACAAAGCTTTATACTCTACTATACTTATATAGCTATATACTCTAATAACCTATGTGATGTTATAAAAACTCCCCTAAATATTTGGTACAAAGAGATGAGCAAAGCGCACCTGGAAAAAAAATCTTGGTTATTAAGATGGGTCGAACATGATAGAGTATTCTTGTGTTATTCTTTATCTTGGTTTATATTGTATGATCACTAGTAGCACGTGTAAACTGTTAGAATCCTAGGCTAACATATACGCATCGTATTTCACTTTGTTTTATGGCCTGCCACTGATGTGCTCGTCCTCTCCCTGTACAGGATATGAGCTGTGAAATCGGTCAACTATCGTATAGTCGTTGGTTTGTCTCTCTCTGTTCTCCTCCCTGTTCTTTCCTTATCTTATCCCCTCCCAGTCCTGTGTATAAGAGACCTTCTTCCTCCTTCCCACCTTGCACTCGCACTCCCATTTTACTGTGTTTTGTGCCTCGGAGCTCCGATCCCTTTTTTTTATTGTTTGTTCATTAAATTACTTATTATCCCAGTATTCCTGCATCGGCATCTTCGCTCTTTTCCACAACAATTTGGCGTCACGAACAGGATTGCTGGAGACCTGTCAGTGGAACTCTGGGACGTTGAGGGCCCGGGACCAGGAACGGAGGAAACTCCTCGTTCCCCCTCTACCTCGAACCAAGCATTCGGAGATGAGAGGATCGGCGTCTAAGAGTGGATCTGATCGGCTTCACGTCTATCCAAGCGAACCTGGAAGGGAAGTGCTGATTCAGAGATCGGGTGAGAAGTAATTGTTCTTGTCTCAGACATATCAGTGACCAGTGGGTTGTTTTCCTTGTCGTCTACGAACGGTCCCGGGGCAGGACGGAGCGCATACGTTAACCGTGCCTGTCAGGTCGGTGTTGATTCTGAATCAACACTGAAATTCCCGCTCCACAAGTGAGCCGGAAGCTTCTGGTAGGTAAACTACCAGAGGGGTGAGTTTTTTCTCCACCTTTTTGCTCCAGAGTAAGAAAAAGGGGTGCACGGGGACGCCTGTGTATTTTCTGACTTGGAATTTTGTGAAACCTTAGTGAAAAGTCAGAGTAATAAGTCTAGCTAGACAGTGCTGGGGAAGAACCAGAGCAAAGTGGCTGCTGCTGTTCCCCAGGGGGGACCAATTGTGGACGACATGAGGAAAAAATATGGTCCAGATTGTCTTGACATGTTGGGAATTTGGGTTGAAAAGTATGATTTCCCAGCAGGGGGATCACTGAGCTTGGAGGAATTGAGAAACCTCCGGGATAAATTGAAGATAGCAGAGGGAAAGGTTACAAAAAAGAAAAACCCAAACAGGTGGGAGATTCAAATCATCAAAGATCATGAAAGGTGTTTTTCATTCTGGAAACCTGAAGCAGAGGTCAGGGACAGGAAACAAGTAAAGAAAACAAAAACAAACGTGTGAACAGCGCTGGGCGCTGGAGCACAGGGGTGACAGAGATAATGGCAGAGGGTGCACACACTCACACACACTCCCCAGAGGAGGGAGAAAAGGAGCCGCTCACACACGAGCATTCAAATGTACCAAATCGTCTGTATCCTTCTCTTACAGGCCCGAGGGACCCTCTCCTGGACATGCCTGTCTTCCCTCCTCCCGCCTGCCCTCATCCAACGCTACCACCGTACAACTCTACGCACTCCAGCACCGACGCCGCAGCGTCGCCACGTTCATCAGGACTGCCGTCAACCAAACGGCCAGCCTCATCACTGCTTTCAGACAAGGGCTGCTCCCCCAGATCGCCAAAGCAGTTAACAGAAGCTGCTGCGTGGGGATTGAAGATGCCCGGCTGACAGAGGTCCGACGTCATGCAGTGCACGCTGAGAGGCTTCTGCAGGAGGCCAGCGATGCAGAGGACAAGAAGATAAAGCGTGCCTCCCTCACCATGATGAAGCACCTCAGTGACACGGCGAGACGGCCCTACAGGAACAACGACAACCGACGAAGGGCGACTAGCGGAGACAGAGGCGAAAAGGGGGCGTGCCACATCTGCGGCCGAATGGGTCACTGGGCCAGAGAATGCCCTGACAAAGGAAGAACCATGCCCACCGCAGCCAAGAGAGTGATCGCGAGGACCGGAAAAGAGGATCCAGAGGGGACCATGACGTGTTTATGTAGCATAATTGTGGCAAAGCACTGTTCCTGCTTTTGTTGTGGTTTGTGGCGTGTGTGAGAGTGATCAGTGAGCAGGGTGCAGTTACCCACTTCTACCAGTGGAGGTCGTGTTCGCCCCGGGGAATAACGCTAGAGAGGTCTCAAGTGGCTCGTGAGACCTACGTGGAGCGAACCGTCGTAGCGGACGTTAACGTGTGTGTTATCTGTTGTGCTTCCACAGGTGAGAAGGGGAAATGGTTGAAAATAAGAGCAAATGTATGTGTGGCTGTTTCGTAATTGAAGTCTGAGATCGAGGGTATGTGAGTTAAATTTACGTTTTGAATGTATCGTCTCTGAGTGATGTGGGAAATGTGGGAAACGACATGATTAATAAGTTAAAGTCGAAGTCGGGTATGGATCTGTGTTTTGAAATGTAAAAAGTAGATAACGCTCGAGAGGAAGTCTCTCAAGTGGCTCGTGAGACCTATGCGGAGCGAACCGTAGTAGCGGACGTTAACATGTGTGTTGTCTGTTGTGCTTCCACAGAAAACCAAAATAAAAGCTTCTAAAGAAACAAAGAAAAACAAAAATAAATGTGTCTTCGCAACATTACCATGCTACATTTACGTTTGACTATCTGCTTTAATATAAAACCACAACAAATGTGTTTTATAATTGTCTTTATATAATATACAAACGTATTTGTATGATCCAAAGAAAATTCCATGTTTGTTTGCGAAACTCATTGGAAGAATGAAGAAAATCTGTTCGATTGTTATTGTCATGAACATGAATCACAAAACATATATATATTTTTATTTTTTCCATGTGTCACTTTAACAGAGACAACACCATCTGTAATTACTATGTTTGGTTGCATTTCCCTGGCAGGCAAAGATAGATGGAAGAGACATACTTCTGGGTAGAAGATGGGACTGGCTTGTCTGTGGATGGTGGAGGCTCGCTGGGCTCATCAATCCGTCCATCCATTCACCTTGTTCGTCTCATCCTGACTGCAGCACGCCACTGTGGAGGCTTGACATAACACACATTAGATTAATAACAGAAAAGCAAAATGTGACTTATGGTGTATTATTTAGTGTGCTTCAGTTGTAATTCTCATAATAATGACTGTTTTGCTGGCTTCACACAATGTGACACAAGGTGAAGGCCAAGAGTGGGAACACAAACACAGACCAGAAACGAACAGGACAAATCCAGACAAGACTACAAAAAACACAAACACAAATATCAATCACTTTGACCACTATCTTTTTCACAAAAACTTTTATTTCTTTACAAATTGAACCTTAGATTGTGTCACAACAAACTAAATAAACCCTTGAAACAGCCAACAAAACATGAAACAACAACACTTCATCAATATTATAATGAGTATCCTCATTGTATGTCCTTGTATGGTTCAATGCTGACACAATAAAATAAAAATGAAAAATAAAGACAATGTCTCTTTTTTGGCACGACTGATTGTAGTAGACTATAGCTCTTATACTTAGCCTGACAGTTTGTGCAATGAATTATATTATATCCTAAAACAAGACTAAATAGCCCATAGTTTAAAAATATGTTCAATAGTAAGTGTTCAGTGGGTCAGATGTCAAATCTGATCTATTTAAAATGTAGAATAGATGAGCTAAATAACACATATATAATACACATTGATGGGAATTGAACCATCGCCTCAGTCTTGCAAGTCCAAGATTGTCATAATGTACCACAAACCTAAATCACACTCCCTTTTTTTCATCTAAGCTGTTTGAGTAGCGTTAGCACACCGTGATTCCTCATCAACTACAGGCCTACACTTCAAATAATTATGAGAAAAATCCAACGTAAAGAGAGCACTTCCATTAGGAAATAGTCAACATGAAATTTCGTCTTCTACTGACACCTGCTGGTCAAATTGAATAGTTGCAAATATTGTGAACAAGTTGTCATCTAATTCTAATCCTAAACAATATGGCCATTCCAAGTCAAGTATTAAGACAATTAATCAGGTTTGTACTGCTTGATTGAACACATTCATCTCGTTCCAGTGCACTAAAACCCACTTCCCTTCAGGACCGTGTCAGCGAAGCCAAAACTTCCTCGAGTGACGCTGTTTCCCAGCATGCAATGCGAGCTAGCGATTCACAATACTATTTCATCACAAACATGGATGTAAAAAATAAAAAGGGAAAAGGGGAAAAATGAAACTTCAGGAACACCAACCATTGCAATACAAGCAGAACTGGGCCGAAGTTTTATATTATGTACACCATAATACAGCCTTCTGGTGGACAAGCCATACTATTTAAGCCGTGTCCTCCTATGGCACTTCCGTGGGTGGAAGCTCATCGTAGAGGTCACGTGCTGGTTGTGCGTCACTCCAGCGATCACCTCGGGGAAGGTCTGAGACAAGGTCGTTGCCCTTGCAGATTATCTGATTCAGGTGAACATATGGAAAGCATGGGTCAATGTGGTCAGTCTTAACAAGAGAAGCTTACTGGCGAAAATAATGTACTACAAGTGGATTTCACACTTTCTTTTTGTTTTGTATGAGCATTTAAAAACAACAACAACATAATAATATGGATTTTGACCATGTATGTTTTGGAGTTCATTGAAAGAGGTTTATTTATATATATATATATATATACATATATATATATATATATATATATATATATATATGTATATATATATATATATATATACATATACATATATATACATATATATACATATACATATATATACATATACATATACATATATATACATACATATACATATATATATATATATATACACATACACACATATATATATATACATATATATATACATATACATATACATATATATATATATATATATATATATATATATATATATATATATATATATATATATGTGCGTGTGTTTGTGTGTGTGTGTAACTTTAACTAATTTATCTATTTCTATCCATCTATCAAACGTACTATCTAGGGATCTATCTGGGGGGGGGGTTAAAATGAGCCGTCGATTGTATGTGTGGGAGTCCCTCGGGTTCAGCCCAGCTGATTTAGTGTTCGGTGAGAGGACCCTCACGTCTGTTAAGGGGTAAGTGGCTTTCCAATGTTAAATGAGTCGAGAATAATGTGTTAGATTACGTCTTTTTTTTTTTTCGTGAATGCTTGCATCGTGCTTGTGAAATTGCTCACAAAACTCTTGTCGCCAGCCAGTCTAAAATGAAGCGGCAGTTTGACAAGAAAGCTGTGGCTCGAGTTTTTGAGACAGGCGACCGAGTGTTGGTATTGTTGCCGTTACCCGGTTCCCGTTTGCAGGCTGTTTTTTCTGGTCCGTATGTCGTGGAGCGCAAACTTTCCGTTACAGATTATGTAGTGCACACTCCTGATAGAAAACGATCGTCCCGCGTCTGCCACGTCAATATGTTGAAAAGTTCCGCCCGGTTCACACTGGACGTGGAAGCGCCGCGAAGCGCCGAGCGCTTCCATTCAGCGCCCATGTTAATCAATCAGTGTGTTTACATGCAGAGCTTAATCGGACTAAGCAATAATTCGGTTTTCTCGTCCAATCGGAGTTCTCAGCTTGGTCCCCGTATCCATGCAGCTGAGAAATTCAAATTATTGACAGGAACGTGTCCTCCTCACAACACTAGGGGGTGGAGTGAGTCTTTTCAGCCGGTCAGCTGCTTTCAGTTGACATATTAAATCTATTATGATATGGAACGATAGTTCATAATGTACGTGTTACTTGCTTTGCAGATAAGGTGTACCCTATTTCTTGTGCTCCTGGTTATTTTAAAAGGCAGACAAGAACGTTGTTTGCTGTTGGAGGGCTACAACAACACTTCGATGCTACGCTTTGTGCCATCGCTATGGACCCCAAACTCTCGTTCTTGTTGGATTCGGGTGTGTGTCTGTATTCGATTATCATGATGTTGTTTTTTTTAAATGCTCATACAAAACAAAAATAAAGTGTGACATTCACTTGTAGTACATTATTTTTGCCAGCAAGCTTCTCTTGTTGCAACTGACCATCAACCCATATTTTCCATATACTCAACTGAATCAGATACCCTGCAGATCCCCTGCAAGGGCCCCGAGGTGATCGGTGGAGTGACGCGCAACCAGCACGTGACCTCTACGATGAGCTTCCACCCACGGAAGTTCCATAGGAGGACACGGCTTAAATAGTATGGCTTGTCCACCAGAAGGCTGTATTATAGTGTACATAATATAAAACTTCGGCCCAGTTCTGCTTGTATTGCAATGGTTGGTGTTCCTGAAGTTTCATTTTTCGTCCCTTTTTATTTTTTACATCCATGTTTGTGATGAAATAGTATTGTGAAATCGCTAGCTCGCATTGCATGCTGGGAAACAGCGTCACTCAAGGAAGTTTTGGCTTCGCTGACACGGTCCTGAAGGGAAGTGGGTTTTAGTGCACTGGAACGGGATGAATGTGTTCAATCAAGCAGTACAAACCTGATTAATTGTCTTAATACTTGACTTGGAATGGCCATATTGTTTAGGATTAGAATTAGATGACAACTTGTTCACAATATTTGCAACTATTCAATTTGACCAGCAGGTGTCAGTAGAAGACGAAATTTCATGTTGACTATTTCCTAATGGAAGTGCTCTCTTGACGTTGGATTTTTCTCATAATTATTTGAAGTGTAGGCCTGTATCTGCACACAATTTGGAATTCGTCCCAGCGCCCTGAGCTGTAAATTTGGACGGTGTAAAATGAAAATGGCCATCTGCAGCAGAATGAAAGTGAGATTGCATTGTCCAGGTAGGAGGACAGCAGTCAGTCATGTTTCACCTCCAGTCAACACGCAGTGGTTCACATGAAGGTCCAAGAGGCCTACAGACCTACACTGAGTCTGGACGTGGCAGTACAGTTGGATCATTGTCTTTGTTGTGTTGTTTGGTCATTGTGATCCAATGTAATGTGAGAGAAGGACGAGTGCAGTTATATTGGAGTGAGTTTTTTAGAGTGTAATAGAAGTTATAATGCAGAGTCTGTTTTTATGAAATGTTCTATCACCTGGCATCCATCCATCCATCCATCCATCCATCCATCCATCTTCTACTGCCGTATCCGGAGTCAGGTCTCGGGGGCAGCAGCCTCAGCAGAGACCCCCAGACTTCCCTGGACCCAGTCACCTCCTCCAGTTCCACCAGTGGGACCCCAAGGCTTCCCAGTCCAGCCCAGAGACCGGGTCAGCACCACTCTGACTCCCCGAGTCCCTGCTGCTCAGGTGAGGCTTCAAAGATCTGGCTGCACCTGATTGGACGGTCGTGGAGGATCTCCTTGGTCTTCTTGGTCTTCTTGGTCTCCAGCTGTTTGACCTCATGCTCTCTGTTGACCTCCTCACTCAGTCCCTCAGTGATGTAGAGCTCAGTGTAGATGCTGTTGAGGAGAGTTTGACTTCCTGCTTCTTCACCTTCAGTCACACGTTCACATTTCCTCTCCAGACTGATCTTCTGCTGCTGTAGAAGCTCCTGCAGACCACCAACCTCTGGAGCTGAGAGAAGGTTGGAGAAGAAAACATCAGTGTGACAGTGTCATCATTTTCTGTCCACGACTTGAAGCTGAAAGCATCCAAACTCCATTTTTCAGCTGATGTGGTGAAGCTGCTGTTGTCTGACTGTTTGCTCTAAATGTCCTCCAGTGGATCTTCTCACTGGAGGTCCTGACCACGGTTATAATAGTTAACGAAAACGAACAAAATAACAAAAACTTCAATTGAAAAAAAAAATTGTCACGTTCCCAGGGGTTAGGATTTTGGTACCTGCCTCGTTGGGCTTCGAAGCGAGCAGAGCTGAGACCATAAGGGTGACGTAGCAACGTTCAGGACACTGATTGGCCAAAGGCAGTCTTTCACGAAAGACCAAAACCGCCATTTTTAAATGCCTCGCGTGTGGATTTTTACATTAACACGTATTAAAAACTGAAAAGCTTATGAAACTGTACCATGGGTGAACAAAGAACTACAGACGTTTCTGTTCTCTGTGGCCGAAGAAAAAGCACAATGCAGACAGTTGTGCAGAAAGTTTAGTGTTAGCTAAAATATCGGGCACACAGACGTACTTATTATGTATACATTTCTTTCCATTGTAACAGGTCACTACAAGATCTGCAATCCATTACCTAGAATTGGTTTTCCTTAAACTGATGTACAGGATTACTAATCTGACTTTGATGGGCAAATTTGACAACAGAATACAATTATGAAGCACTAAAACACAGGACCACAAAACAATTAAATGCATGATGAAATAATGATATGCTTTGTTAAATGAAATAAAATGGCATTTTCAACTAAGTAATAAAATAGTCGGTGGTGCAGTGGTTAGCGCTGCCGCCTCACAGCAAGAAGGTCGTGGGTTCGATTCTGGGGCCTGGACCTGGGACCTTTCTGTGTGGAGTTTGCATGTTCTCCCTGTGTCTGCATGGGTTCTCTCCGGGTTCTCCGGCTTCCTCCCACATTCCAAAAACATGCATGTGAGGTCAATTGAACGTTCTAAATTGTCCGTAGGTGTGAGTGTGAATGGTTGTTTGTCTCTATGTGGCCCTGCGATGAACTGGCGACTTGTCCAGGGTGTCACCCTGCCTTCGCCCTAAGACAGCTGGGATAGGCTCCAGCAGACCCCTGTGACCCTGAATAGGAATAAGCGGGTATAGAAGATGAATGAATGAAATCTTTATTCAATGAATGACACATTTTATTTCACTCATGGTTTATGTAATTATTATTTTTTGCTCCATAGCTTTCATGATTCAGCATTACATGTTAAGCGTGATGAATTGCATGAAAAGAGAGAGCACTCGCTGATAAATTAACATAGTGTGCTGTTTAATTCCATATATATATATATATATGTGTATATATATATATAGATATATGTGTATATATATATATATATATATATATATGTATATATATATATATATATATATATATATATATATATATGTATGTGCGAGTGTGTGTGTGTAACTTGTGTGTGTGTGTAACTAACTTATCTATTTCTATCCATCTATCAAACTTACTATCTAGGGATCTATCTACTACTAACTCTCAAAAAACTAACAGACAACCAAGAGCAACAAAACCAACCTACTGCAATTCGTATATTTTAGTGTGTGTGTGTATGTGTGTGTGTGTGTGGGGGGGGCACAGTGAGCACAGTGATGGTTCCAAAGCATAAAGTGTATCTTCAGTCTCGATTGTATGTTTTGGAGTCCCTCGGGTTCAGCCCAGCTGATTTAGTGTTCGGTGAGAGGACCCTCGCGTCTGTTAAAGGGGTAAGTGGCTTTCCGATGTTAAATGAGTAGAGAATAATGTGTTAGATTACGTCATTTTTTTTCGTGGATACTTGCATCGTGCTTGTGAAACTGCTCACAAAACTCTTGTCGCCAGCCAGTCTAAAATGAAGCGGCAGTTTGACAAGAAAGCTGTGGCTCGAGTTTTTGAGACAGGCGACCGAGTGTTGGTATTGTTGCCGTTACCCGGTTCCCGTTTGCAGGCTCATTTTTCTGGTCTGTATGTCGTGGAGCGCAAACTTTCCGATACAGATTATGTAGTGCACACTCCTGATAGAAAACGATCGTCCTGCATCTGCCACGTCAAAATGTTGAAAAGTTCCGCCCGGTTCACACTGGACGTGGAAGCGCCGAGCGCTTCCATTCAGCGCCCATGTTAATCAATGAGTGCGTTTACATGCAGAGTTTAATCGGACTAAGCAATAATTCTGTTTTCTCGTCCAATCGGAGTTCTCACCTTGGTCCCCGTATCCATGCAGCTGAAAAATTGAAATTATTGACGGGAACGTGTCCTCCTCCCAACAGTAGGGGGTGGAGTGAGTCTTTTCAGCCGGTCAGCTGCTTTCGGTTGACATATTAAATCTATTATGATATGGAACGATAGTTCATAATGTACGTGTTACTTGCTTTGCAGATAAGGTGTACCCTATTTCTTGTGCTCCTGGTTATTTTAAAAGGCAGACAAGAACGTTGTTTGCTGTTGGAGGGCTACAACAACACTTCGATGCTACGCTTTGTGCCGTCGCTACGGACCCCAAACTCTCGTTCTTGTTGGATTCGGGTTCGGAGCAGACTGGTGGGAGAGTTTGTGTACAGGTTTTGCAAAGAAACGGTGTTTTCAGTTATACACACGCTCATTAAAGTGCCGACCATGGAGGAAGCTGGTGCCGCTGCACGCCGTTTCCAGCAGAATAACAGTGAAATTATCGAAATAAAAACAAATCAGGAAAACATGTCTTTGCCGTGCTTTTATTTACAAAGTTAAAATTCTTCTAACTTACAAAAAATGTGAACGAAAAGGTAGAAATATAAATATGAAGGAATACGTATTTGTTCAGGGCTTCGCAAAGCCGGAGCCCTGCATTTGCTGCGCTACCCTTTTTAAAAAGGTCTCCGTTGCGCGTTATTTTAATATGTCCATCTCTTTTAGAAGAGAAAGCATCGCCCCGGTCTCATCCTCTCTCCAAATGTCAACATTCTTATTCGCGTTTGCCAGGTTGTTTCGCGCCGTCTGTTTTGTTAGACGACGTAGTTGTGCGGTCATGAGTCGCGAGAGCGAGGCGTGGCGCATGCGCACTCGCATTGTTCAGTTAATAGTCCGATTAAGGCGTATACATGGCAGAGAAATTCGAATTCCAATCGCATTATCTGGGTGTCTCAATCGGAGTTCTCCGATTCCAATCGGAGTTCTCAAACTCCGATCATAATCGGACTAAGGCAATAATTCGATTTTCTCTAGTGCCATGTAAAGGCACTGAATGTAGTGGTTCAGACCAGACGCGAACAGGCGCGCGGCTCGTGCCATTCATTTCAATGGAAGCGGAAGCACCGCGAAGCGGAGCGCCGACGGATTTCGCGAGCGAGGCTCCAACTGGTTCACACCAGACACGAACAGCTCCGCGACGGTCGACAAGCGCTTCTGCTCAGCTGCAGTCTTTTTTCCTTTAAAAAAATAAAAAAAAAAAAAATCATTTTCATCATCGCCCCCCCTCGCCCCGTAGCCAGCCCGCTCCGTAGCTTACTTTTGTGTGTGTGTGTGTGTGTGTGTGTGTGTGTGTGTGTGTGTTTAATCTCTCTCGCACTCTGATACAATGTACTGACAAATATAACATACAATTATGATATATGATCGAATTTGTCATTCGGTTTTTATTTTGAATTTAGTTTATTTTGAAAATTACGTTACATTGCTCGGAAAAATGTGTCGCCTGAGCCTCCGCCCCCTCCGTGCCCATTGGCGGAGGGAGGGCTCATTGAAAAAAAAAAAAAAAATCGGCGTTCCTTCGGCGCGCCTGGGAAACTCTGAAATTATGAATAACTTAAGCTCGTTTTTGTCCCATTTGCCTGCATCAGCCCGTCATGATATTGTTAAATTAATTGAGAGCCACCCACTATTGTTTTCTGACCACCCCCGCCGTACGTCAGTTTTGCACCATGACATAGAAGTAGAGGGACATGCCACAAGTAAGCAGCACGCACATAGAGTCAATATTGGGAAGTTAAGAAAGAAGCTTTGGCTCTCCTTCTGACAGTGCCCATCTTGATGTTAATTTGGGGTCAGGTTTTTACAGACCATAATGCCCTCGTAGATGCGGTGGTCTCTGCTCCTCCAAGACTTCAATGTCCAGATTTGCCACAGGAAGGGGGGTTGATAATGTGTTGGCAGATGCGTTATCACGTGTACATGTGGACTAGCTGCGGAATTCTTATTTCGTGGGAACTGAGGTTTTTCTTGTTTAGTTTTGTTTGTAGGTATGTTAATAGGGTTTAGTTCTTAAGGGAGGGAGTGTTATGACCCACAGGTGGGTCTAGGTGCCTCTATCTTTGTGTGTGTGTGTGTGTGTGTGTGTGTGTGAGAGAGAGTGGATGACGCCTTGCAGGTGCGGTCCTGGATGTCGGCTGCTGATTGGACGCGCCGCGGCTGAGAAGGAGGAGCAGTCGAGCCAGCCTGACGGTCATCCCTCCTCTGCTCCCAACTCTGCAGTTAGTCACTTCTGAAATGGCGTTAGAGCACGCTGCCGTAGGGGTGGGCTGCCATTTTCTTTGTCCCCTCTTTTCTCCTGTTTATTAAGTATGTAGGGAGGTTAGCCTTTTTGTGTTTGGGTTCTTTTTCTTTCTTTAGTTAGTTCTTAAGGCGAGCTAGTTGGAGTTTGGTTTATTATTTTGGCCTGGGCCCACCCTGAAGCCTTTGCTGCCCACCGGTTAAGTTGTTTTGTTTATTTCATTTACTGATTAATAAAATGTTTTTTGTTGAAACTGCCAACTGCAGTGAAAAATTAATGAGGCTTGGGAGTGGGGGAAGGTGTCCCACACGTTGTGTCTCGGTCCCCCTAGACGGGACGTAACACAGAGTTTTCGCCGTGACAGCAGGTTGAGCTCCTACCGTGTTACAGGTGACGTCGTCACGTTAGCCTGTTCCATCCCTGCTAAATTCTTTAAAGAACTACCGTAAGTAAACTTTTAAATTATAATACACTCTACACTAATTGTAATTTCCTGCCCGTGGTTCTATATTGCAACAGTTGACGGCTCATATCAGCAGATAAGCAGCAACAATCTGGGCATTGCGGGTGATTCCTAAATATGTCATTTCTTATTAATTAGCCCATAAGTGTTGTACACCAGTGTGACACCAAATGCTTGTTGCTGACAGCAGTGAAGAAATGACACTCTAGTGGTTCTGCACATTAGTATAAATAGAGTGATTCTCTATCATTACATCACAGGACGGCGGCACTCTGACAGATTCCATGAACCTGGACACTGATGATCCAGACTCCGGTCCAGATGACACAACAGGCCACAGTGGAAACGGGTCAGAGCATGGACTGGCTGCTGAAAGGATACAGGTAGGTGGCGCTGTCATCCCAAGTTGTGTGGTGTGGAGGATCAGAGCCAAAGTTCCAGATGCTCACAGATGTGACTGTGGATTCAGTAGGAGTGTTTGAAGGCTGGACTCCCAACAATGATTGGCTGCTGAGGACCTCTCAATCACAATCAGGTTTTTTAGTGGCTGTGAGATTGAAAGTGAGTGAACATCATTAAATAAAGAGATCCTGCAGGGTCCCTATTTGACTAGTACACTGCTAGGTGTGCTGCTTCGTTTTCGCCAAGGCCCTGTAGCATTCATGACTGACATTGAGGGAACGTTTCATCAAGTAAGAGTTTCCAACCAGGATGTAAACTTCTTACGCTTCCTCTGGTGGCCAGATGGGGACATTACAAAGGACCTACAAGAGCACAGGATGCTGGTCCACATCTTTGGGGCAGTGTCATCCCCAAGCTGTGCTTCATTCGCCCTGCTGAAAGCAGCCGACGACAATCAGCATGACTTCCCAGCCGAGGTTATAAACACTGTTTGTCAAAATTTCTGCGTGGATGATTGTCTAAAGGCCGTCAGCACGGTGGAACAAGCAATACATCTGTACCAGCAGCTAACAGACCTGTGCGGTAGAGGTGGATTTAAGCTCAGTAAGTGGGTGAGCAATCATCGCTCGGTGCTGGCCGCCATTCCTGAAGAGCAGAGAGCTAAAGAGGTAAAAACAATTAACCTTGACAGAGACCAGCTCCCTATGGAGAGGGACCTTGGAGCTCAGTGGGATGTACAGCAAGATACATTCACATTCAGCATCAGAACCAAGCTGGGATGGGATGAGGAAATCCCTCAGGTCATGGTACATCCCATATATAGTTTTTCAAGGCCAAACTACAACAAAGGAACTCATCTATAACAAAACTACAACCTTGTAAGGGCAAAACCTACTTGTTTTAATTCTGATTAATAAACTAAAGCTTATTCGATTATCATTATGTTGTTTTTTTTAAACGCTCATACAAAACAAAAAAAGTGGAGGGAGAGTAGTCTGAATCGGGTTCTGGAGCATTGCTCCACCTCATCCACCGCACTCATTAGCGTCACATCCACTTGTAGTGCATAATTTCCGCCAACAAGCTTCTCCTGTTACGACTGCACACGTTGACCCATATTTTCTGTTCACTCGCTCACCCGTATCAGGTGATACCCTGCATGGGTAACCATTGGCTCTTGTCTTAGACCTTCCCCGAGGTGGTTGGTGGGGTGACCCACCCAGCACGTGACCTCTACGACGAGCTCCCACCCACTGAAGTGCCATAGGAAGACACGGATTAAATAGCTTGTCCACCAGAAGGCTGTATTTTGGTGTACATAATATAAAACTTCGGCCCAGTTCTGCTTGTATTGCAATGGTTGGTGTTCCTGAAGTTTCATTTTTCGTCCCTTTTTATTTTTTACATTCATGTTTGTGATGGAATAGTATTGTGAATCGCTAGCTCGCATTGCATGCTGGGAAACAGCGTCACTCAAGGAAGTTTTGGCTTCGCTGACACGGTCCTGAAGGGAAGTGGGTTTTAGTGCACTGGAACGGGATGAATGTGTTCAATCAAGCAGTACAAACCTGATTAATTGTCTTAATACTTGACTTGGAATGGCCATATTGTTTAGGATTAGAATTAGATGACAACTTCTTCACAATATTTGCAACTATTCAGTTTGACCAGCAGGTGTCAGTAGAAGACGAAATTTCATGTTGACTATTTCCTAATGGAAGTGCTCTCTTTACGTTGGATTTTTCTCATAATTATTTGAAGTGTAGGCCTGTATCTGCACACAATTTGGAATTCGTCCCAGCGCCCTGAGCTGTAAATTTGGACGGTGTAAAATGAAAATGGCCATCTGCAGCAGAATGAAAGTGAGATTGCATTGTCCAGGTAGGAGGACAGCAGTCAGTCATGTTTCACCTCCAGTCAACACGCAGTGGTTCACATGAAGGTCCAAGAGGCCTACAGACCTACACTGAGTCTGGACGTGGCAGTACAGTTGGATCATTGTCTTTGTTGTGTTGTTTGGTCATTGTGATCCAATGTAATGTGAGAGAAGGACGAGTGCAGTTATATTGGAGTGAGTTATTTAGAGTGTAATAGAAGTTATAATGCAGAGTCTGTTTTTATGAAATGTTCTATCACCTGGCATCCATCCATCCATCCATCCATCCATCCATCTTCTACTGCCGTATCCGGAGTCAGGTCTCGGGGGCAGCAGCCTCAGCAGAGACCCCCAGACTTCCCTGGACCCAGTCACCTCCTCCAGCTCCTCCAGTGGGACCCCAAGGCTTCCCAGTCCAGCCCAGAGACCTGGTCAGCACCACTGTGACTCCCTGAGTCCCTGCTGCTCAGGTGAGGCTTCAAAGATCTGGCTGCACCTGATTGGACGGTCGTGGAGGATCTCCTTGGTCTTCTTGGTCTTCTTGGTCTCCAGCTGTTTGACCTCATGCTCTCTGTTGACCTCCTCACTCAGTCCCTCAGTGATGTAGAGCTCAGTGTAGATGCTGTTGAGGAGAGTTTGACTTCCTGCTTCTTCACCTTCAGTCACACGTTCACATCTCCTCTCCAGACTGATCTTCTGCTGCTGTAGAAGCTCCTGCAGACCACCAACCTCTGGAGCTGAGAGAAGGTTGGAGAAGAAAACATCAGTGTGACAGTGTGAGCATCATTTTCTGTCCACGACTTGAAGCTGAAAGCATCCAAACTCCATTTTTCAGCTGCTGTTGTCTGACTGTTTGCTCTAAATGTCCTCCAGTGGATCTTCTCACTGGAGGTCCTGACCACGGTTATAATAGTTAACGAAAACGAACAAAATAACGAAAACTTCAATTGAAAAAAACAATTGTCACGTTGCCAGGGGTTAGGATTTTGGTACCTGCCTCGTTGGGGTTTTGAAGCGAGCAGAGCTGAGACCATAAGGGTGACATAGCAACGTTCAGGACACTGATTGGCCAAAGGCAGTCTTTCACGAAAGACCAAAACCGCCATTTTTAAATGCCTCGCGTGTGGATTTTTACATTAACACGTATTAAAAACTGAAAAGCTTATGAAACTGTACCATGGGTGAACAAAGAACTACAGACGTTTCTGTTCTCTGTGGCCGAAGAAAAAGCACAATGCAGACAGTTGTGCAGAAAGTTTAGTGTTAGCTAAAATATCGGGCACACAGACGTACTTATTATGTATACATTTCTTTCCATTGTAACAGGTCACTACAAGATCTGCAATCCATTACCTAGAATTGGTTTTCCTTAAACTGATGTACAGGATTACTAATCTGACTTTGATGGGCAAATTTGACAACAGAATACAATTATGAAGCACTAAAACACAGGACCACAAAACAATTAAATGCATGATGAAATAATGATATGCTTTGTTAAATGAAATAAAATGGCATTTTCAACTAAGTAATAAAATAGTCGGTGGTGCAGTGGTTAGCGCTGCCGCCTCACAGCAAGAAGGTCGTGGGTTCGATTCCGGGGCCTGGACCTGGGACCTTTCTGTGTGGAGTTTGCATGTTCTCCCTGTGTCTGCGTGGGTTCTCTCCGGCTTCCTCCCACACTCCAAAAACATGCATGTGAGGTCAATTGAACGTTCTAAATTGTCCGTAGGTGTGCATGTGAGTGTGAATGGTTGTTTGTCTCTATGTGGCCCTGCGATGAACTGGCAACTTGTCCAGGGTGTCACCCTGCCTTCGCCCTAAGACAGCTGGGATAGGCTCCAGCAGACCCCCGTGACCCTGAATAGGAATAAGCGGGTATAGAAGATGAATGAATGAAATCTTTATTGAATGAATGACACATTTTATTTCACTTGTGGTTTATGTAATTATTATTTTTTGCTCCATAGCTTTCATGATTCAGCATTACATGTTAAGCGTGATGAATTGCATGAAAAGAGAGAGCACTCGCTGATAAATTAACATGGTGTGCTGTTGAATTCCATGAGGACGACAAAATATTTGCAAATTTGTGTTAGCTACACACATCGACAGGTGCAAGAGAAAGGGAGGAACTTTCAGGGAGGAACTTTCAAGATCGTTGAGTTTTTATTTTTTATTTTTTTTAGTTCTGATGAAATAAATAGACCAATCATTTCATTACTTTGTCTGCTTTCCAAAGAGAGTTGCTTCAAAGAATTATCATTTATTATTCAGTGGCACATTGCTCACTTGTTTAATACACAAATAATAGTATATTATTATAATAATACTATTTTATTAATATAATAATAATAATAATAATAATAATAATAATAATAATAATAATAATAATAATAATAATAATAATCATTATTATTATTTATAAAATTTCGAAACAACCATCGTCAGTTGTTCCGTAAAAAGAATACATTGATTTCCATGTTGAATTTTGTACGGTTCGTGAGCGCGCACGTCTGTCAGTGATGGTCTCCACACTGACACAACTGCGCATGCTCTATTATCTCATCAATGCGGAAGTCAAAACGTTTTTGGGAGCCATGCGCTGGGTGAGCAACTTCATTGAAAGGAATGGGACGCCATCTTGGACTCTGGGGGCTTGCCGCACTGTCACGCAGGTTGTGACGTTGCGGGCCGGCGACGCACAGGTATGACGTTAATGATTGACAGCTACCATTCGTTCCCGTTAGCGAGAGGATTAAAAACAAACAGACACCATAATGGCATCAAAAAGGAGTTATCCCAGCGGTGCGGAAAAACGGAAGGAAAAGAAAACTGATCAAGAAAAACTTGCAAAGGGGAAAGGTAAGTTATTTGTTTGTGATGTGGGCTGGAGAGGTGGAGGTGAAACGCTGTTGTCCCCCCCAAGTTTGTTTATTTGTCCGGCTAGCCAGCTAGCTAGCGTTGGATAAATGTTAGCTGGCTGGCTAATATTTGTTCGTCATGAATCAGCGTTTTTGTTTGTTTTATGAAAGTTGACCATATCCTGCCATGGCAATGACTGATTGACTCCACACCCGTTTATTCACATTCTAACAGGGAGGGCGGGAGTGAAGGAGGGCATTTTGTTGTTGTTGTAGTCAGTCCCCTGTTATCGTTCAGTGGAAGTTGTCTCTCACATATTTGACTCTTAATGTTATTTTAGCCTTAACTTAGGATGAATTTACTAAGCTTAGTTTGTATTTTGTAGGCCCTTCATTAGAAATGTGCTACTGTTTTATAATTCAAAGAAATATTTTATGGAAATACTTTATTTGGCATGGTGTTGACTATTTTAGACTGTTGTGGCAGTGGGTCATTTATCTTAGTTTTATTACTTTAACTAGTACAGTGTGTAAAGTAATTCCAAAAACTCTTAAAAATGACAGTTTTGTAATTGGGTAAAAGCTTTAAAGGGACACTGCAACCATAATGTTTAATTTAAAAACAAATGAATTTTTAATTTTCCTATATTACTGCAACATCACTGTAATAATAAAATAGGAAAATGCGCTTCTGATCTGTTTTGCTTGATGGTCTAATGAGCTTTTTCTCTGTAGGAGCAATTCTAAAATATGTTGGCGCTCCAGACATTGAGCCAGAGGGATCTCCCGAACATCCTGACCAGGAAGCTCCAGGACCAACACGTTCCTCAGAACCTCCTTCTGTCCAGGTGAATAATGTGTGTTATTCTTAGTAGCTAAGCTGATAAGTGTGGGACGAAGCTAAGGCAATTAAGCATTATTTTGATTGTTGGTTTGCTTTTTAGTGTTGCACTTGTTGGTTTGTTGGATTTTCTTATTTAAAGTAAGCATTGTTTTTATGAATACTCAATCTGTTGTATTTATTGACATATAGCGGATTCTTTTCCTAGTATTATAGTGTTTGTTTGTTTTTAAATCAGTTTAACTTGCCTGAGTTGCTCAACTGAAGATGTTTAATTTTACCTGTAGCCTGTTTTGCTCACGAGGTGTAATAGATTGTGGAATCTTAGTAGACCTTGCTGAGAGTGGCAGCAATCAGCTCTGATGACTGTGGTGCTTGTAAATAAGGCAAATGCGCCATCTAGTGGGATGCAGCATGTTTATTCGTGTTGGAGCAATGACAAGTACTACTAACAAAACAAAAGATGCACAGGGTAAAAAAAAAAAATCATAAACTCTTCTTAGATCTCTTATAGATTATTGATAATAGCATTCTAATTGATTTCAAACCTTTTCAAAAGATCTTTTGCCAATAGCACACCCAAATATTTGATAACCGTGGAATTCCATTTGATTTTATATTTTCCTCTAATTTCTCGGCCTGGATGATAATTCAGCGTGAGAATTTGAGTGTTTGCTATGTTTAACTTGTTGCCTGTGTATTTAACATAGGTTTCTATTATCAACATCAAATGAGGTAAGGTTCTGTCCGGGTCTTGGAGAACCAAAATAATATCATCAGCAAAAAGCCCTGTTAGCAGTCCCTGCTCTCCTATATGTATTCCTTTTAGATTGTTACTTTGTCTGATCATTTGTGCCAGCGGCTCAATGAACATAGCAAACAATGTAGCGCATAGGCAACATCCTTGACGAGTCCCATTAATCTTTATCCTTGCCGTGGGTTCTTGGTAGAGACCTTGAATACACTGTATTAACTTTTCTTGGAACCCCAGTTTCCCAAGAACTTGATACAGAAATCTCCAATTCACACAGCCAAGGCTCACCAGTAACAGCTCGCAGGCCCTGCTTTTGGATCTGATCTATTATGTATAGGACCCGTCTAATGTCTTCTTGAGTCTGCCTACCTGTTAAAAAAGCTGACTGATTGGAAGTCCATCTCGTCCCCTTAAATTTCAAAGCGTAACGAACCTGTGTAGCCCGAGGAATTTTATTATAGTTTTTTTCCTGGGGTGCAACTCCCCAGGTGGCGTTGTCAGGCAACCCCCCCGCCCCCATTTTCCTTTATACCCACCATCAGAATTGTCTTGTCTCATGGTTATCTTTTAAGATAACCATTATCTTATCTTTTAAGATAACCATGAGCACAAGAAATAGGGTACAGCTTATCAGCAAAGTAAGTAACACGTACATTATGAACTATCATTCTATATCATAATGATGTAATATGTCAACCGAAAGCAGCTGACCAGCTGAAAAGGCTCACTCCACCCCCTCCTGTTGGGAGGAGGACACGTTCCCGTCAGTAATTCAAATTTCTCAGCTGCATGTATAGGGGGACAAGGTGAGAACTCCGATTGGACGAGAAAACCGAATTATTGCTTAGTCCGATTAAGCTCTGCATGTAAACGCACTGATTACACCTGCGCCAGAGTTCAGAGTGAAAGCAGCTCTTTTAAAAACAAGCGCAGGCTGGAGTCAGCACTCTGTCCTCTGGCGTGTCCACGCTGAGAACTTTGCAGTTCTTCTTAGCATTTCGGCTAGCAATCCCAGAGCGGGCTGGGCCATAAGCGCAGCTGGAGGAGGAACCCTGCCGGGTGCCCGTTCATCGGGAGGTGGTGCTGTGTGTACGTGATCGTTGTGCATTCACCGCTTGGCTGTTAAAGCCGAAGTCTTTTTGGTATGGTACTTATTTCCTTGACACTCAGGCAGCTAAACCTGGTCTATTTTAAATTGTTGTCAAATAAAGCTGTTTCATTCGAAGTCCGTCTCGTCCTCTTAAATTTCAAAGCGTAACGAACCTGTGTAGCCCAAGGAATTTTATTATAGTTTATTTCCTGGGGTGCAACTCCCCAGGTGGCATTGTCAGGCAACCCCCCCCACCCCCCCCAATTTTCCTTTATACCCACCATCTGAATTGTCTCCACCTCCGCCAGACCCTCCCCCTCGCCACATCTAGTCTTTTTTTGATAGATGATGATCTATGCGTATTGATGCGTCGTGCTGATGCGTAGCCCCTCAAGGATCCCTCCTTGCACTGCCACTCCGTCGTAGTGTGGGGCACCGAGTGCCGCAGGCCCCTCCGCACCCGTCGCCACCGCCGTCTTCTCCGCCAGGCCGCGTCTCGCCAATTCCTCCTTTACCTCCTCTGCGCTGTTGTAGGTTCGAGTTCCCGTATCCCAGTGGGTCCTCATCTTGGTGAATGGCGTGTGGAACCAGATGCCCTTCTCCTTCAGGATTCTTTTAGCGGTGTTGTACTCCTTTCTCTTTTGGACCATCTCTGTCGCGTAATCATGATGGAATGAGGGTACTTTATTCCCCAGTTCTATTTTCTTTCTCCATAGCTCTCTCAGGACCCTCTCTTTGGTAGTAAATTCCAGAAAGTTAACAATGATGGGTCTCGGTTGGGCACCGTCCGCTGGTTTCTGTGCAAATGAGCGGTGTGCTCTCTGAATTTGGAAATTAAAATCTGCTGGCAGGTGCAGTTTGCTTTTCAGCAGGTCTTCCACAAACTTGGCCACAGATTCTCCCTCCTCTCCTTCAGTGACTCCATAGATACGTAGGTTGTTTCTCCTCGGCCTGGACTCCAGGTCGGTTAACTTGTCCTGAAGAGCTTTTTGTTCTCTCAGTGATATGACCAGAGTGTCATTAGCTTCCTGTGCCCAACATTCTAGCTTTTCAATCCGCGACTCAGCCTCGTTGATCTTGCTGGTTTGGAGCTCCTGTTCGGTGATGACTTTCGCAAGTTGTTGATTTATTTTGTGTTTGAAGTCGTCCAAGTCTTTTTCCACGTCGTTCCTCAGTGTTTCTCCAAACGTGCGAAGGACTTCTTTTGATTCCATTTTTAAATCCCGTATCTCCTTGCTAATAATTTCTATGTCCGAGCCCTTTTTCGCGTCGTTAGTCACGAGGAGTTCGTTTCGCCATCTCCCTCTGTTTCAGAGCAAGCTGGTAGTTCCGCCATATTGTCTGTTACCGTGTTTCTGTTTTGGTTGAATGGAGTTTTCCTTCCCATTCCAACGTTCCCCTGATCACTTTGTAGTTAATATGATATCTGACAATAGTTATTCAAGTTTTCGGGGAGTTGTTACCCTGGATGGTCGAGAGCCCTGGTGTCGCGCAGTCTACCGCTTTATGGCCAAACCAGAAGTCCCTTCCCTCTAGCCTTTTCAAGGGGGAGGTGGCTAGACTCGGCTCTTGTGGGACAAGAAGCAGAAGGCGTGTCCGATCGGGGGGGAAGATGAGATCACATTTTTGTGGGTCAACACAAACTCATCTGCGAGGACAGCAGCCTTGGACAATGACGACACTTTCTGTTCATTCAAGAACATTACCACCTTCTCTGGCAAAGAGTCTTTAAAATCTTCTAAAAGAACGAGCTCACGGAGTGACTCAAAGTCATTTTTGACATCATTAGCTGCACACCATTTATCAAAGAGGTTGCTTTTCTCCCATGCAAACTCGACAAAGGTTTGAAATTTTTGCCGGTAGGGCTCAGGAACAAGCTCATAAGCAGGAAAAATTGCTTCCTTTCCAACATCATATTGCAGGCTGTCTTCTAAGAAAAGAGCAGACACCAACTCCTGTGCTTTTCCCACCCGCTTGCATTGGAGAAGGACAGGCCACATGTCTCTTGGCCAGTTGAGTGGCGAAGCTATTCGCTCCAAGGCACTGAAGTATGAATCAACTTCTGCCTCACGAAATGCTGGCACCAGAAAAATGTTTTTACTGGGGCTGGGCAACGATTAAAAATTTTAATCGCAATTAATCGCATGATTTACCTGATCAATCACGATTAATCACGTCGTATACGCAAAAGCCAATAATGAATTTAAAAGAAGTCTTTCATACACTTTAATTTAAATGTTCTGCCATATAAACGAAAGCACCATAACATTTATCATGCAAACAGTTAACATCAGCACTTTACACAGAAACATTTTTAATGTAAATCTAAAGTTAAAAAAAATGCAAATACAAAATTAAAGCTTATTGCCAATGCCAGGGCATTACTGTTATTCTGTTCCTTATGAAAAATAAAAAAAATCTACCTCCAAAATCCTGAGCCACAATAATAACAGGCAATTTCTGAGGTAACAGCAGAAACATTTTTCTTTTATCAGGGAGCAGTATAACCAGTCTGCGTTCCCTTGCAAATGTCCCAGTTAGAAAGGGTGAGGCACAAAAACGTTCACTTTTGGGTTTTTCTTCACAGGGGACTAGAATGTAAAGTCCACATTTATACTGGAGTTCCTTTGGAGAATCTCACTCAACTCAGTGCAGTTTGTCAGTTCCTGGAACTTGACGGCCAGTTATTTTAAATGTACTGCCATATGAATTAAAGTGCCATAACATTTACTATGCAAACACACTTTTAACATCAGCATTTTTGAACAATTAGCAGCTAAGAAAAAAAAAAATAGTGTAAATTTAAACTCAACTTAAACAATGTTATCAAAGCAATACAAAATTAAAGCTGTAAGCAGCGTTTGCGGGACTGAGCCCACCTGGCCACTGCCTGCCGTGACGTCCGCCACCTGGCCACAAGCCCCTGACACCCGCCGACGCTTCCCAACGCCTGGCGATTCCGCCCGAAACCCGCCGATGCCCCATTCCTGATGCCGACGCCTGCTGATGACACATCAAGCACTGACTTGACATTACTGACTTGACATTTAGAAACATTTGATTTCTAAATGTGATTGATTACTGTATCATTTTGGAGATAATAAGCCTTAAAGTTGGCTTTTTGTTTTGTTTTGCGACAGCTCCAATATTCCATTTTTACTGTACAATAACATCAAATTGCTCCATAAGCTCTGTCAATGGTTGGTACAGTTGACCTCAGGACAACCTTGAATATATTTTCATTCATTATAAGGCATATTTAATGTACCATTTTGGAGATATTAAGCCTCAAAGTTGTTGTTTTCCTTTTTTTTTTTAGCTTTTCAAACAGGCAAAAAGGGCCCAGTACTCAATTTTTTACTGTACAGTAACATTGCTTTGCTCCATAATTTCTGTCAGTGGTTGGTACAGTTGACCTGAGGAACACCCTGACTATATCCTCAGTCATTATCAAGCATATGTACAGTATCATTTTGGAGATATTAAGCCTTAAAGTTGGCTTCTTTTTTTTTTTTCTTTTTTTTTTTTTTCCAACAGCTCCAATATTCCATTTTTACTGTACAATAACATCAAATTGCTCCATAAGCTCTGGCAATGGTTGGTACAGTTGACCTCAGGACAACCTTGAATATATCTTCTCTTAATATTCTTGAATATTCTCACTTAATGTACCAGCTCCTTCCTGTAGACATGATATGTACAGTTAGTTATTCTTTGTTTGACGCAAGTGTTATATTAAGTTCCTCCTATCTGTACCGGTACTTCTTGTTAATTTGAAATAAACACTAACAGCATAATGTCAAAACAAAAACCGAACAAGTCAAAGATCATAAAACAAGGAGGCTTTGTACTAAAATATGAATAAAATATAAACAGGGAGTTGTCTAATGTCGTCAAGGAAGCCAACATTACGTTACCTGTTGATCAGCATGTTGACTCAGAAAATCCTCAGGCTCCTGCTGCGACATTTCATGTGGGGCGACGGTTGTGACTTCACTGCTGGTCCCGTGAGAAACTCAAATCGGTTCTTCACGTTTGTTGCGTGGCATGGGTTAGGACATTGAGAGGCATTATAGTGTGGTTGTGTGCACCAAATCGGACTCGGCTTCTAGCTCGATAGCCGTGCATAATTTATGCAAACGCAATGCTCTGTTTACGTGAACTCACGGAGTCCGACTCCTTGCACGTGCTCATCTCGACTCAATGGATTTATGAGCTTGATGACAAGTGTGTATTTTGTATTGGATTGATGTACTGCAATTCTAGTCATGTGAACAAGCAATTAGCATTCCTAGTTATATGTGGCATGACGAAATACTGTACTACCAAGTTTGTATTGCAGTTTCTTCAGTTTATGGGGTAGAGGGTGCTCAAATTGGATTGATTGAAGATGTAGTTTAGGTACAATTTGCTTGTTTTTTATCAAAATTTAAGTTGATTGCAGTTCAAGGTGGCACAATCCTATCAGATGTTGTCATTTTGTCACGAAGAACACTGGTATTTGTTGATTATTACCATAAGTACCACCATGTTGCAGGCATTGTGGTTACAAGTTTCACTCCAATTTTGATTGTTGTCTGTATGACTAGCAATTCGTTGAGCTGTCTAGGGTTATCATTCAGATAAGGTGTCACAACTTTTAATTGCATGGGAACTTTGGGATCCATGGCAGATGGGCATTGTAAAAAAACGGATCTTGAGTCGGAAGGCCAGCTTGTCCTAATTGTGACCTTAATATGATGATTTTTTTTTCCCTGCCAGATTGAGGAGAAATGAAATGGACATCCAAACCGGGGCCAATAATGGATGAGCTGGATGATGTCACAGTATCAATTTTAAATGGTATGTCATGTGTAGGTATGAAAAAATTTCCATGACTTTGATTGGTCCACTAAGTAATTAAAATAACTGTATGCTGACACTGATTTCAAAAAGAAGTATTTTACAAATTTGAGACAAAATGTCTAAACTGAATTGCATTTACAATTAATTCTGATAACAGAAATTGGCACAAAACAAACTTGGTTTGACTTGTCAAGTTGAATTAAATTCATTAGTTCAAAAATGTATGAGTTGTTAAGTGTAAAAGGTTTGTTAATGATTGGACTGTCTTTATAGCTGCCAACATCGATGAAGTCTTGCTCCACACCCTCAGTCGTGATGATTTGAGAGACCTTTTTCCTGGACCAGAACACTTTCTCAGGAGGAAAAGGATTTGGGCCCTTATTAGTGTAGATGTGATTGGTTACCTACTTTGCTCTGAAAACATCGAGCATAACACTTTTTTTTTCTTTTTTCCTAATTGTGTCTATTGTTTCTCTCTTGTTCATAATGTTTTGGATCTGGTTTCCTCTCGGCTGAGAATTCCACCGTACCAGACAAGGCTGCCCCGAATGAAGCCAGGAACTGTGTCTTCACCAGGAGGAACATCTCCAATCTGTCCTCAGACATCCACTCCTTTGGTGAAAAGCAGCCCAAAGAGGACCCTACAGCTTCCTGCTCCTCCACAATATGTTGTCTTTCCTAGACATGGGCAAACCCCGGCCCGCGGGCCACATCCGGCCCGCTGCGTGTCTCTGTCCGGCCCGCGTGAAGCCACTCATAACCCCCCAACACCGCACCCCCCAACGAAACTTTGTCGGCACGTAACTTTGCCGAGTTAGTGTAGCGCGATAGCGATAGCGTGCTTCCCCCCCGTCAAGGAGGTGTAGGTACAGAATTAGTCTGGGTGCAGAATCGTTCCCGGCGGAAGTGACTGCCGATACGGCAACTCCATTGGGACATACCTCTACATCGCGTTCGAACGTGATATATGGATAGATCGCGGTACGTTTATAGAGTTGCCGTATGTGACGTAATTGGCAGTCGCCTCTGTCCAGTGGGCGAATGCCAACAACGTCACATACGGCAACTCTATTAGGACAAACTACATCAGTTGATTAAGGTTATCTTTTTTTTTCTGTCAATCCCTGCCGTATTTACAGTACTTTGTATTATATTGTATACACGAAATTCTCTCACAATCTATCTATCTATCACCCGCGAAATAGCGTTTTGACCGTGATCTATCCATATATCACATTCGACCGCGATGTAGAGGTATGTCCCAATGGAGTTGCCGTATCGGGCAGTCACTACACCCAGAACGATTCTGCACCCGGACTAATTCTGTACCTACCTACAACCCCCCCTTCCGTGGCCCGCCGACTCGATGCAGGTCTGTCATGTGGCCCGTTGCTAAAAAAGTTTGCCCACCCTCTATACAGACAGTGAGTTGGAGCAAGCTCGTAAGCACTACTTCCAGATGGCCCGCACTGCCAGTGAGGGGAAATGTGTCATGTTCAAAGAGCTGAGATGCAGGCTGGTGAGAAACACTGTCACCAGCATGATTTCTATCTTGAGAGCCAGTCAGCAAGGAGAGGGGGTCTGGTACCCTTCTAAGCATGAAGTCACTGCAATGTCTCAAAGACTAGTGGAGTATTATCCCATGCTGAAGGATTAAGACAAAACAATGAAACATGTAAGTGATTATATTATTTTGCGCACTTAGATTTTGAAGCGTGTGGTTATTTTTGGCTGATACTTTTTTTATCTGTGCATGTTCACTTTCCATCTTTATTTGTTCTTTCAATGAGTGAAATTTTATTTACCAAGCGAGCACTTACAAGAATCTTCACAAGAGATTCACCAGAGAGGGGCCACAAGAAGAAAAGGCATCGCATTGACTTCTCAGCAAGTGACCAAGAAGAAGATCATGATGCAGACTCAATTGGTGGATCAACAATTATTTTGTGTCACACACCAGGGCGCAGTTCTGATAATGGCCACACTTCACGTAAGTAGAAACATGTCCATTTTAATAATAATGATAATGTATGAAAGCTAGGCAATGTTATGATAGTTTTGGATATCATGATATATCACAGACATTTTTACATTTGAATTGTCATTTGATATATTTTGATGCTCCAAACAATTTCATCCATTTGACTGATTTACTGATTTGTCTCCTCCATTTCATCAGCCAAAGATGGTCTGACAGCACAGGCCAGACATTATCAGACCCTGCAGGAGCTGTACAAGAAACCAAAACCCAACCAAGATGCTGTCTCCCAAATTCTTGACCTGCAGTTTCAAGCAAGAAGATCCTTCATTGATAGTGATGTTCTGAAAGAACAGGACAAGGCCAACAAAGATCCTGGATGCATATCCATGTGTCAAGGATCTTTATCGTGTAAGTGATTAACTTGTTTTGGTTTATGATGAAAAGCAAGCATTTTTGCAGATTTTAACACTGACTTGCATTATAGGCGATGAATGAGCTGCGGCGCATTCTGGATAAGGGCAACAGAAAATTAATTGATTAACTAAAAAAAGAGATGGGAAGACTTCTGCACCAATGTGTAATTTTATGGTGTTTGGAAAAAAAATGAAGTGATGAAGCCACGCATAACGCTGGATGTAGGTGAGTCATTTTGCTGTGTCTCTAATTGACTGTGTAGCTGTTTCCTTGGACATAGGATGGTTTATGTTGCGCTGAATGAATAGATGCAGAATGGTAATACTCTTCATGCTGAAAAAATAAGATTTTTTGGTGATCAACACAAACCTAAAAAGACTCATTTTTAGGAAGACTAACTTTGAACTCAAAGTTGATTTGTTCTATTCCAGTGGAATATTCCATCGCGCTGCTCAGGGCACTCCCCACACTCTTTCCTTCACCAAGTCCACCACCGAAGAAGCTGGGACATGCCAGTGAGGCACTGCTTCATGTCATTCAGGTGAAAGTTTGTTCGCATTTTCTCACATTCAACACTTCATAGTTCCATGCATGGATGTGGCGTTTCCTTCTTCTTTTTCTTTAGCCAACAGAAGATCCCACAATGTACTCGCAGAAGAGGTCTTTCTGCACTCCTGTGTTGCTGTTTGATGGGACCCACTGTCTCATCTGTCTTTGAGCCACTCCCGCCACCACGCTTGCCAAGGAAGACTTGAGTGACGGTCTGCTTCATCTGATGGGTTACTACTATGCCCTGCACCTCACATATCCAAAAGTGTGTGGCAACCCTTCTCTCTGTCATTCAGACAGAAGTGCTACAGGACACTATCCATGAGTGAGACACCACAGCCTCATAGAAAAAAGACCATGGCAGAATGGAAAGATTTTATTGGGGAGTAGAGCTGTGTACAAGCATAGGTAGCGATACACAGGAACACTATATGCTGTCCCCATACTGTTTTTTTTTTGTGTGTAACTGAGTGTCAGGGAATCTGAATCAATGTTCAATAATGATGACGGTGAATATTGTAACAACACAACATTACTTGCGTTCTAGAAATGATTGCTTGAAATTGTTTTAAGATGCAATGCCTTAGTGACATTTTTATTACAAGGCAGTGAAGGCACTGTCAGCAATTTAAGTGAATAAATAGTTGTTGACAATATTAATTCTGTTTGCTGAATTTTTTTTTTTTGGGGGGGGAGTGGGCGTAGGGGGGGTGGATGCTTTGTTTGTTTGTTATTTCTTAGGTATATTTTGCAGTGTGTGGACACCGAGGGGAGCTCTAGAATTGGCTCATTCAACCGACCAACGAGCCAATCAGCAGCGGCGTCACAGGCCTTCCTCCTTCTTTGTTCTCTCTCTCACTTTGTCTTCTGCACTGGACAGCCAGGTTTGTGGAGGGAAGGTTGGAACAAGGTAAGGACAGGGTACCCCATACATTCATGTACGTAGAGTCTCTAAGTCTTAAACTCACCAGGTTTGTATCGCTTATCGATAACCCTAATGCTATAGAAGTCTATGAGGGTCAAAGGTCAACTTTGTCCTAGGGACATGGGGCCACTTTCAGGTTCATCAGGATCCTCCTGGACACACCCACGCCAAATTTGGGGCTTCTAGCCCATGAGGAACCCCAAAACCCTCACTCTAATTCCAGCCTGTTCGCTAAACCCTAATGCAGTGCAAGTCTATGAAGGTCAAAGCTCAACTTTGTCTGAGAGACATCAAGTGTTTTTTTCATGAATCATTCATCAATGTTAAGAGTTTGCTTAGTGGAGAATTCACAATAAAAATACATTGACACTGTCAAGATGGACTCAAGTACTATTATTGAACTATACTGTATTTTTAGAGTGATGTGAAGCTTTTGACAAGCGCTGCGCAAAGTAGGCCCATTTGTTTTTGTTTTTTTGAAGGGGGCCCAAAATTCCTGGCGGCGCCCCTGAGCGGGCATCTCCAGCACCAAGGCAGTGGAGCTGCCGGCCACGAGAGAAGAATTAACCAGTCCATTGAAACCATTTGTTTGGTCTAGTGAGTGGCAACAGTCCTTTGAGGATCTTAAGTGCCTTCTCAGCTGTAACCCTGTCCTGTCTGCTCCAAATTTTTCCTCATTGGCTAGAAGCCCCAAATCTAGCGTGGGCGCTTTTTGGGGGCTCCTGATGAAAAAGCAAGTGGCCCCATGTCTCTAGGACAAAGTTGAAAATTCACCCCATAGACTTGCATTGAATTAGGGTTAACAATAAGGCTGAAACTAGGGTTAGGGTTAGGGTTAGCTGAAATAAGGGTTAGGGTTTCGGGTTCCTCAAGGACTAGAAGCCCCAAATTTGGCGTGGGCGCTTCTTGGGGGCTCCTGATGAAAAAGCAAGTAGCCCCATGTCTCTAGGACAAAGTTGAAAATTCACCCCATAGACTTGCATTGAATTAGGGTTAACAATAAGGCTGAAACTAGGGTTAGGGTTAGGGTTAGCTGAAATAAGGGTTAGGGTTTCGGGTTCCGCAAGGACTAGAAGCCCCAAATTTGGCGTGGGCGCTTCTTGGGGGCTCCTGATGAAAAAGCAAGTGGCCCCATGTCTCTAGGACATAGTTGAAAATTCACCCCATAGACTTGCATTGAATTAGGGTTAACAATAAGGCTGAAACTAGGGTTAGGGTTAGGGTTAGCTGAAATAAGGGTTAGGGTTTCGGGTTCCGCAAGGACTAGAAGCCCCAAATTTGGCGTGGGCGCTTCTTGGGGGCTCCTGATGAAAAAGCAAGTGGCCCCATGTCTCTAGGACATAGTTGAAAATTCACCCCATAGACTTGCATTGAATTAGGGTTAACAATAAGGCTGAAACTAGGGTTAGGGTTTCGGGTTTCCTCAAGTACTAGAAGCCCCAAATTTGGCGTGGGTGCTTCTTGGGGGCTCCTGATGAAAAAGCAAGTGGCCCCATATCTATAGGACAAAGTTGAAATTTCACCCCATAGACTTGTATGGCATTAGGGTTAGGGTCCAAGAGTACACATACACATTTTCTTTTGCTTTATTGATTTAAGTTCATCGTCTCCAGCTGCAAAGGTACAGAAACCTTTCTGTGTTTTGATGTCGTGTGTGAGAAAACATCACTTTTTTCTGTAAACTTGTGTTATCATTGTCCTTCATGGAAAATGACACAATCTTTCATTTCATTGTTCAGATGCCGAACACCAAGGCATTCCGTCGCTCTCTGGCCATGAAACGACGCCTGGAGCAAAAACGGGATTGGACACCTTTTCCACCTCGGAAGGACTTTGAACGTCGTGAGTACTTCCACGTTCATGATTTCATGTTCTGCCTGTGTTGTTATGTTGTATTCCAAATAAATCTTACAAAAACATATTTAGATTTTTCTTTTTTGTCAATTTACACAGGGCGCGGTACTGGTCAGCGACCTGGGTGCGAAGATGGCCCGTTTTGCTCCTGACTGACAAAACAGTGCAAGTTCGTTCTTAAGGCCCAGCAACCAGACAAGAAGGTATGGGTCGTGATTTTGTCAAGCCACAAGTTTTTTATGTTTTTGTTCTGGTGGTGGGAGACTCACATCTCTGTCCACTTGTGGATGGTTTTGTGTTCTCGCCCTGGGCAACAACCTTGAACACGGGCTTGTAACAGACTCCGCCCAGGATTTTGCTGCGCTACTGGCAACTGTGTTGGACCGCTGGCCCAAGGTTTGTTTATCTGCTGTGACAAACAAATTTGAACACATGAATGTCATCGCCACTTTGTTTTATCAATATCAAGTAATTCCATGATCCATAGTTCAATAACAAGAATATTCATGAATTTATTTTGCATTTTTATGTTTTTTTTTTTTTTTTTTTTTTATACAACTATTTTGTAGGTGTTTGTGCTTGACTTTCCACCTCGCCTTACTGTCAAGCCAGAACTACAAACAGCGCTACGTCAAGTATATCATCGTGTTGCTGCATGCATGGGTGTGTAAAATACATATTTTTGTTGTATTTTTTTCTCTTCAGTGACACTGTGCTAACAGATATTTCTTAGAATTGTGTGATTACATAATTGATTATGTGACACTTCTTCCAGGTTTAACATTTGTGTATATGGCCGATCACCTCCCCCTTCGTCAGCTGTACATGGTGGTGTTATGATGGTGTAAGTTTTGCCTTCTTCAGCCTTACTTGCTCTTCATTTGATATGACAAATATGTGTTAACATGTTGTTTTCTGTTTAGGTGCACCTCAGGACTGATTTTGGTGGAGCTTCTGCATGCTGCATGCTCCATCAGCTCGCACCCCCTTCACCTAGGCCAGGGTGTCTCCCACAGTGGTTGTGACAGGTCCTGTCCACATGCCAGTGTGGACAGGACCTCTTTTCTCCCCCCCCCCCCCCCCCCAATCGTGTATTTGTCAAACAGTGCAACTTTTTATTTTAAAAATGAACACTTATCCTAAGTTGACTCTGATTTCCTCTCCTCTTTTTTTTATAGACAGTACCAACAGCTGTAGAGACTGCATTTCACACAGACATCCCGTCCAATCCCGTGTGGTTCAGTGAGGCTGTGCTGCTGGACCACATGGAGACCGTCGTGGAGTCATCTGGCAGGGTTTCCCCAGCTGCCACGGTAACATTCACACAATTATTCATACACTTATCAACTAGGGGTGGGTGAAAAAAAATCAATATTTCAATATATTGTTGTGCTTTCTGTCGCAATAAATAATCGATACACTGACGGCAAATATCAATATTTTTTTCCAAACACCACCTGTCCACCTGTCCCGGGAAAGATAAAATCTCTCCCGGGACACAGTTTGTCCCGTTTTTTAGGGAAAATACCAAAACCTCATTTAATTTCCGTCTGTGGTCTAGATAGGGTTGCCAACCCTCCCGTAAAATACGCGATTGTCCCATATTTGGCAACTAAAAAGCCTGTCCCGTAATGAACTGATGGGGGACGCACTTCACTTTGTCCCGTATATTTCGGGGACGCGGTTATTTATTTATTTATTTTGTCTGCATCATTTTTTATTGATTTTCAGAATCGGGGCAGTGAAAGGATTTTTTTCCCTCTTTCATCTTCCCGTCGGTTTGTATATCCCAAGTCCCCAAGTTGAGATAAGACAAGTTGCTACTGACTTTACATTACCAGAAAGCACTGTCCTTGTTTACATGAAAGTTATTAATGTTCATGCACTTTAATATGTTTGCTTGTGCAGTGCACGTTTGTTTGTACATTATACAAAGTTTTGGAATAAATGCAAGATCACAGGCATTTTCCTTTTTATGGGTATTTTTTTCTTTTTCAGTCACATATCGTCTGCAAAATTTCGAAGATTTCGAAGATATCGAAGATATCGTGTGTCGTGATGTTGTCATTGTCGTGGGCCAAATATCGTCACAGTATCGAATCGTGGGTTAGCCATATCGCCCCACCCCTATTATCAACACAAGATCACATATGTACAGTACATGTACAGTTTAATTAGTGTGTTACTTTGTTTATGAATTAATTTCTTTATGTTCTTCCAGATGTCCAGCCTGAGACGTGGATCAGCACACGTTGCCTCAAAAACCAAAACAAACAAGTGACATGTTGGTATTTGGGATATGTGTATTTCATTGTGTGCATCTTTGTGATAGGACAATAAATGCAGTTCTTTAAACGTTACTTTGTGTCCTTGTATTTGCAGGTGTGGGCAACACGTTCAACTGTCCACATGACTGAGTCTGCCTCCAGCAATGTCACAGCAGTGCAGCAGGTTTGTACTTATTCATTTCCACTTCATCACCTGTGTGTGTTTTCTAGGCTTTACACCCATCTTATCGGCTGTATCGGATCGGCCGATATTTGGCATTTTTTGAAACGTTCATGATCGGGCGTCATGTCATGAATCACCGATCAATGACGTCATGGTCGTGTTGAAACTTTTTTAATCTGTCTCATTTCCTCCAAAGTAGTTTCACAGCATCGACATGTTTATTTGTTTGTATCCGAGTGTTATGTAAATGTATAGATTTGGCTTTACATTGTTGTCAGTTCCTTTTGTCTGCTGTGTGTCCGTTTGGGCACTAGATGGCGCAGTAGATCCTGTGTTCCCTTTTTTTTTGCTTGTTCCAGGTGCGGAAAGGTGATTGGCTGGTGCCAATATTTAAGGAGGAGGACTTCAACACCTCGGTCTCTTTGTCCTTCTCCCAGCTCCCAACCAGAGGCCATGTGCCGCAGCAGCAGCATTCTGTGTTCAGCCATCAATTCTGTTTTGTAATCTATTTCAGTTCCCTTTGTGTCCACGTAGCCCGTAGGGGAGGGAAGCCATTTGTGTTGTGACCCTTTTCTCCTGTGTTTTAGTTGAGGAGGTTAGTTTGACTGTCATTTATTTGATTGTTTTCTTCATAGGTAAGATCCATAAGAGAGCCATTTTGTTTGTTGTTTTGGCCATGCCCTCCCTGACGCCAGTGCAATGATGGTGACGTTTAATAAAAACCATCCTGTGGACGAAGCACCTTTGTCTAATTTTAGAGCTGGGAGAAGGGGGTGAGCCTTTATGTTGTGTCCTGGTTCCCCCTAGGCCGGGGCATAACACCGAGAGCTAATGGTTCATGATTCAAAAACCTTCATTTTCATCTTCGTGCCTCTTCCTGTTTTGATTACTGTCGCTATGTGACGGACAATAAAGTTTCTTTGAATCTGCAATATATGCAACGCTACAGTACCTCGCGGGGGAACTTTGGCAAAAAAATTCAACACCACAAATTTAATCAGGCACTTGGAAAAGATACACACGGAGGAGCATGTCGAGTTTAAGAAACGCAGCGCGGAGAAAGAAAAAGAAAAGCAAACTCTGAAACGGATGCTAAAGCAAACAACTTTCGACGGTGCTCGTGAGAAGGCAAGGGGTGTACAGAAACAAGTATTTATTGCCCCTAACGTGATCGGATCGGTGATCGGTGATCGGTGATCGGTTTATTTAAACTCACTGATCGGTGATCGGCATAAAAATCGTGACCGTGTAAAGCCTAGTGTTTTCCTTTCTATGTTTATTGGCATAAAATCACATCTTTCTTATTTTAATCAGGTGGAGGCGACGCCACAGATGACCAGAGCTGTGCCCGTGGTTCCTGTGGCTCCCGTGGTTGCCAGCACCAAGCCAGAGGAGGCCAGCACCGTCCAGGAGGCAACACAGAAGATCAACTAAGCTAAGGAGGCTTTTCTTTCTTCTTCTGTTGCCTCTGACTGCTCCGCTCGTTCTACGCCTCGCACATGTGATTTGTGATCCATCATCAGTTAGTACTAGTGAAGATGCAGTGGCAGATCATGGCACTGGTATTAGATTAGCCAAGGTTCTGCATGGTTCTTTTCATCAAGGCGAAACTGGTCACGGTTTAAAATTCCAGCACCAGCTGGCAACAGTGAGTCACTTCAGAAGAGCAAAACTCCTCACTTTGACATGGATAATTCTGACGTAGAGTTTGTCAGTGCTGTGACCAATGAAGAGTGTAACTTCTCTCCCCTTGATGTTGATGTTTGTTTAGACCTTTGCAAAAACTTGAAGATTCATTTGGACCATGCGAGTTTTCCAATTTCTGATTGCAATGGCCCATTAGGTTCGCCGTGTACAAATGAGAATGTAGAGGCTGATGGAAACTGCTTCTTCAGGGCCATCAGTCAAGCTGTGACTGGTTTATAGACACAGAAGTGGAAATTCAGGTTGCAGCAGATTGTTTACGATTAGATGTGTACACTTTTATCGATGGTCATGGGTTGAAGTGCAGCTCTTGCAAGAAACAATTCTCACATTGTATATATTTATGGATGTATTTGTTTTATATGGAAGCAGTTACCATAATCCAAATTAAAATAAGAATATAATAACAGAAATGCTTTTTCATTTTAAGAACGAAGCTGCATTATTTGACTCATAATTAAAATGGTTAATAAGTCATTCAATCTGCATTTTCATTTTCTTCTTCAAGACTGCTCATTCTTGTACTTAATTCAAATGAAGGAAAACACATTTGAGATTTAATTTTCAAAACATGCACCAGCAAAGAGTTACCAAAATTCAATATGAAATGTAAAATTCAAAAATGAAAAAGCAATAGCAGAATGCTTTTTCATTTTATGAACAAAGCTGCATTATTTGACTCATAATTAAAATCATTAATAAATATTCCTATATGCATTTTCATTTTCTTATTCGTGTCGCACCTCTTATGACACAATCAAAAAGAAAACTGAGAGCATTGCTTTTTAATTTTCGTGGTCCTGCCCTGCACAAGAGTTACCACAACTGGAAAACGAAATCGCAATCTCAAAGTAAGCGCGCGGCGCAGGAAAGTGACGTCAGCAGCTCTCCACCTCCGCTGTGGGTATGGCGGTATGACGCCAAGTGTCATTTGCCTCCTGTTATGTGTAAATTCTAATGTTTGTGAATTGAATAAATGTATATATATACTGTACATTTAAAAAAACAAAACAAAACAAAAAAAAGGTATAGCGGTATGACACCACTTTGCCATCGTTACTTTTCACGTCATTGAAGTTGCCGGTAAACAAGATTTAAATCGCCGAAAAACGGTCGGACAGATTTGAGCATGGCGCACATTGACACAATTGTTCAAACCCTGCTGGATTTAGCTTCCCTGGTGGAGTTGAATAGTGTATCTGAATCTGATGCTCGGGACCGAGTTGAGCAGGTATTCTGCCGTCCCAGATACGGACCCAAACAAGGTTGCCCTAGCCAACCTGTTGTCAGTTATGGAACACCTTGGTGCACCAGCACAACATCAAAGCTAAAGCTATTTGTTACATGGGTGGAGTAACAGCTGTTCGGCGTCGGCCACCAGTCCATCCGTCGCAGGATGCGATGCAACGGATCATTGCTTCCGTTCAGCATCGGCCACCAGTCCATCCAACGAAGGATGCGAAGCAACAGATCAATCCGTCGACTGGTGGCAGATGCTGGTGCGAGATCTGTCAGTGGTCCACGTTTTTCGGCGATTTAAATCTCGATTACCGGCAACTTCAATGACGTGAAAGAAGTAACGATGGCAAAGTGGTGTCAGACCGCCATACCTTTTTTTTCTTTTCTTTTCTTTTTAAATAAATAAAAAAAAAATATATATATATATATATATATATATATATATCTTTCTCTTTTTCACAAACATTAGAATTTACACATAACAGGAGGCAAATGACACTTGGCGTCATACCGCCATACCCACAGGTGGAGAGCTGCTGACGTCACTTTCCTGCGCCGCGCGCTTACTTTGAGATTGTGATTTCGTTTTCGAGTTGTGGTAACTCTTGTGCAGGGCAGGACCACGAAAATTAAAAAGCAATGCTCTCAGTTTTCTTTTTGATTGTGTCATAAAAGGTGCGACACGAATAAGAAAATGAAAATGCATATAGGAATATTTATTAATGATTTTAATTATGAGTCAAATAATGCAGTTTCGTTCATAAAATGAAAAAGCATTCTGCTATTGCTTTTTCATTTTTGAATTTTACATTTCATATTGAATTTTGGTAACTCTTTGCTGGTGCATGTTTTGAAAATTAAATCTCAAATGTGTTTTCCTTTTTCATTTGAATTAAGTACAAGAATGAGCAGTCTTGCAGAAGAAAATGAAAATGCAGATTGAATGACTTATTAACCATTTTAATTATGAGTCAAATAATGCAGCTTCGTTCTTAAAATTTAAAAGCATTTCTGCTATTGCATTTTTATTTGGATTATGGTAACTATCTGCTTCCATAGTTACACTTGTGTTACAGAATAGTAAATGCTTCAGCAGAGTTTTATGAGGGTGTTTTTTTTTGTTGTTGAAAGTGAAAATGTTGTTTTGAAAATGACTGCTTACAGGTCCATCTGTTTACTCTAACCAAGCATTCAGAACGAGTTGTCCAACACCGGTTTAATTTTTCAGGAATTGTTGACTTTAAAGAATCACGTTAATGTTCATTAATTCATGGAAGTGAAGAATAATTAAAGTAAATCTTAAAGTAACCTTGTGCTTCTGTGTTTCTCAATGTTTCAACAACTTTGTTCTGAACATAGTTAAGTTCTTTCACATGGCTACTTTTATTTAACAGCTCTTTGCACACACGACCTTCAGGTCAAAAAGTAAATTCAGTAAATAGCATCACCATAAGGATTGCGTAATAACAGAAACAAAGGAGTGCAGTAAATAACCGATATCCCTGTGTATTTTTAAAAGGAACACTAGAGATTTAACAAGACACAAAATAACAGGAGGTTCACAACAATTTAGTGTCCATTCTCTGGATAGGGTCAGGGGGAGGCGCACTGCAGTGGAATAAGTGTCCATCCTGTGGAGAGGGTCGGGTGGTTTAGAGAGATGCAGTGATGGCCTCTCTTAGGTGCAAATACAAGTTCACAGCCTGATACGGATCTGTTGGTGGAGCAAGATGGGACTCAGCCATAAAGCCATAAAGATGATACAGAGTTCATAAATATCTGGATTACATGGTACAGCCTGCCGAAAGACACATTCATTTTTGCACAGTTGAATGTGTTCATCTTCAACAGGGGAGAGAAAATCTGTTGTTCGGTCAAGTTCAGGAACAGCATGCGTCACATTAGGCCGACCGCTGGGGACGTTCAGGTTTCTTGATGGCCTGATGTTGTGTGCATTCCACACCTGTGCAGTGTCATCCAACTCATCCTGTTGAAAATGTATACATTTAGGAAGAGCTGTGCCAGCAGAACATAAATAAAACACTAAATTACAGCATTCACACATGAGCAACCCCACCCTCTCCCTCCCTCCCTGTCTCTGTTCATCCCTCCCCCCCCCCCTTTCTCCCCATCTCTTATCCTCTCTGTTTCTACCCTTCTGTTCCATCTCTGTTCCTTTCCCTTTTCTACCCCTTCTCTTTAGCATTCTTTTTCCTTTCCTCCCGTCTCTGTCTGTCTGTCTTCCCAACACCCCCTTTCCCGTTTCTGTCCTCCCTCCCCTCTCTCTCACTCACATACACATGCGCACAAAATGAAAATAAAACATTATTCATGAACTCACCTGTATGGAGGCCCATACAACAAAACTGCAGGAGACTTTTGTCCAGAAACTCGCCATCAAAATGCCCGTTGTCTCTGAGGTCTGATAACAAGGCTAACCAGAACTCCATGCGCTGGCCACGCAGGAAACCCCACCAATATTCAGTTCTTTGATTGGCGGTGCTGGCCCCCTCCAAGTAACTATCGAGGGTGTCGTCTGGTTGAACAGGGACGAGGAAACGCTGGAAGCCTCTAACATGGCCATTTTCGGTTCCAAGATCGCCTCGAACAACTCTAGGGCACCCCCCAAAACGCTGTACCGCTTCTATGTAGCACCCTCCAATTACTTTTGGGTCACTACTTGTTGTGCAAGCATTGAGCCAGATTATTTTTCTTGAAAAGCCATCGATACATCCATTCACACAAATACCATATGGCTTCAGTTCATCATATGAGTCCAGGTGCCAGATGAAGTTGAGAAGTTTGAGAAGTAATTCCTCCGTCTGAGACGCCCCGCTTGCCTTAATGACACTCCTCTTGGATGCAGCTCCTTCAAAACCAAACGCACAGACTCTTTTCTCACACGCAGTCCATTTTCTCTGCATTTAGCATACATCCACCTGTACCCGTGAAGCTGCCCGGGGTAATGTAGCTGGTTGCTAATGGATTCAAACAGGATCGCCAGGTCGGAATAGGCTTTGCGTGGCATGAGTCCCCTTGGAATGTACAGCTGCATCCCACTCTAGACTCATCAAACCCGACAAAGAAAACAAATCCTGAGTCACTAAATATTAAGAAGATGATTAAAAGGATTGGTATGTTTGATGTATGGAGGGATTTTCATCCATCCACTAAACAATTGACTTTTTACTCTCACCCTCATTCAGTTTACTCGAGGATCGATTATTTCTTTATGTTCTGAACAGACAGACACAGGGTTTTAGATTGTAGAATTGGTGTTAGCGACATATCAGATCACTCAGGTGTATATGTGAAAATAAATGTAGGTCACCCACACAAAAACACTATTTGGAGACTCAACACCTCCCTATTAAATGACACCTGATTTGAAGATTACATTAGGAAAGAAATGAAGGAATATACAGACCTTAACGGTAGCACAGTGACATCACAGAGTATTTTATGGGATGCTGGAAAAGCAGTATTGCGTTGCGTGGGAAGATTATAAGTTGGGCATCACAAAGGAAAAAAGAAAAACTTAAACACCTTAACGACTTGACAAGTAAATTAGACTCACTGGAACGGAAGCACGTAGAGACTAACGACCCCACCTTATTGGAACAAATAACCGTAGTAAAATCAGAACTAAATAAGAAACTGAAGGACCAGGAGGAACTTACACTTAAGTATATCAAACAAACCCACTATGAAAATGGACCCCGTGCTAAAAAACTCTTAGCCTGGAGACTTAAAAAACAACAGTCTGGAAGATCCATATATAAAGTAAAGGACCCGGTCACCAACCAGATGTGTTATAAGCCAGAAGCAATACATAAGTCTTTTGAATCATACTACAGGAATTTATACACTCAACCCGAATTAGCAGAAGCAGTAACAGTCAATCAGTTTTTTGAAATCCCTAGACCTGCCATCTGTTGTCACAGAACAAAATAAGTGCTTAACTACAGAGATTACAAATGCAGAGGTCGACAAGGCAATTTCTAAACTGAAAACAAGCAAAGCAGCCGGGGGAGATGGACTACCAGCAGAATGGTATAAGACTTTTAGGGACTCTGTGACCCCACTGCTATTTATTAAATTGTTTTAACTATGTCTTAAAAGGTGGCGAGACCCCACCATCTTGGAAACAGGCCATATTATCTGTAATACTGAAACCAGGGAAAGCTAGGACAGATTGCAGCTCATACAGACCTATCTCAGTTTTAAACACTGATTATAAAATTTTCACTTCAATTATTGTTAACACACTAGAAAATATTATCCCTAACCTAATTGACACGGACCAGACAGGTTTTGTTAAAAATAGACAAACACAAGACAATGTTAGGCGAGCTATACATCTGTTACATATAATGAGCAAAGGAAACACAATGTCCTTAGCAATTAGCTTTGACACAGAAAAAGCTTTTGACTCTGTTCTATGGGAATTTTTATACCTGGTCCTGCAACGTTTTGGCTTTAACAATACAGTTATAAAATGTTTAAAATTCACCTGTGGCCCGGATCAGAATAAATGGCAGTCTTTCAGGTACAATCCGTTTGGAGAGGGGTTGCTGACAGGGCTGCCCACTGAGCCCCATCTTGTTTGCTCTATTTATAGAGCTACTTGTTCAAAAGATTAGGGAAGACCCATAAATCACGGGAATACTATTCAAGGGGAAAGAATATAAGACATGTTTATATGCAGATGACATCCTGGTGACTTTATCCGACCCGGATACCAGTCTCCCTAAATTAATGCCCTACTTCGACCAATGTGGTTCATATTCGGGATACAAATTGAACATAGAGAAAACTCAAACTCTTACTTTTAATTACATACCTCAAGAAAACATACGTAAGTCATTTAAATTTAAATGGAAAACCAGAATTTTGAAATACCTAGGTCTTCATATTCCCAAGACCCCCAAAGATTTATATAGTGTAAACTACAGTAGCATCACAACCAAAATTAAAAATGATCTGGACAGTTGGACCCCCCTAGTACTTGATTTTTACAACCGAATAGATACTTAAAAAATGGTTATTTTACCACAATTGTTATTTCTACTCCAATCGCTACCTGTAGAAATACCCAATAAGAAATTCAGTGAATGGAATCGGATAATTTCTAGATTCATATGGCAGAACAAGAAACCAAGGGTACGCTCCAAAACATTACACTTAACAGGGAGGGATGTCACTCCCATGCTTGGAGGACTACTATAAAGCAGCACAACTGCAGTATATAGTGGTAGTAATATACTGGTGCAGGGCGGGTTACGATGCAAAATGGAAGGAGCTAGAATTTGACCAACGAGATATCCCACTTCAATCTCTGCTGGGTGACAAAGCTTTCAAGACTATATACTCTAATAACCTATGTGATGTTATAAAAACTCCCCTAAATATTTGGTACAAAGAGATGAGCAAAGCGCACCTGGAAAAAAAATCTCGGTTATTAAGATGGGTCGAACATGATAGAGATTTCAAACCAGCACAACTTGACTTGAGATTTAAAGAGCTGACTCGTAGAGGCATTACTTCATACTGTGTAATTACATCTGTCTCAGGCCTTGACAGTTTCCAACAACTACAAGCAAACCACAATCTAGACAAACAAGACTTCTACAGATACTTGCAGCTTCGGCATCACTTTAATAAAAATATCAAATTCTAATAAAAAAAAAAAAAGGGTGACACAGACCTCATCGATATTCTAATAAGTGCATATAAAGGTAAAATTCAAAATAAAGTGGTCTCCAGAATATACTCCTGCCTACAATCACACAAAAAGACATCAACATTATATGTCAAAAGTGCCTGGGAGAAAGAAGCAAATATAATCTTAACAGAAGACCACTGCTTTAATCTCTTAAACCCTATGTATGGAGAGTGAGAAGAGTTGTTTGGGAAGCATTAGTAAGAGCAAAAAAATGGACAGTGGGACAATGGAAAACAAAATGTTTTACATAGAATTATGTAAAACATTTCGTAGAAGTATGTAGAATTACATAAAACACAAAACATATCACACACACACATAATTCTAACAATGAGCGTAATAGAAAACGGATGATTCGGAGGGAGTCAAAAAAGCATTTCATCAATGGCGAGTGAGTTTTATTTTCTCATTAACACACGGCGCCTATTCAAAGTTCAGTAGATCAAGTTAAAATATGACTCAAGGTCGCTTGTTCTTTTCAGCTTTTTTTTTTTTTTTATCATTCTTATTATTGATAGTTCTTTTGTAAAAGCCATCCGTTCTGCTCTTCATTGATTGTTGTGTAAAAATATGTAAGTAACCCTTTTCAATGTATAGCTTTTATATAGCTAATGGTCTTACAGGTAATAATTTGATGAATATTTAGGACCTCCCTTCAGTAGTGCAATGGAACTTTGTTCTATGCTCGCAATTAGTTGTTCATGTCGACCTATGTTTGCAACATTTTAATGCAGTTCCATTTACTGAAGCTTCAGTGTCAATGTACCATTGTAGCTATTCTATGTGTAAAGGATGTTGTGTTTTTTCCTGCTGCAATAGATGATCAGTTGTTTTTCAACTGGAAAGGAAATCCCTGACCGGTGGTGATGGACCAGAAGCACCTGCGAGACATCCTTCATGAGTGCCACGATAATGCTGGTCACTTGGGCACAAGGAGAACCCTGGAAAAGGTTCTGGCATCGTGTCATTGGGGGACTTTGTGCGAGGATGTTAAAAAATGGGTGAGAGCTCTTGACTGAGTTATTAATGAATGGACAGGAATGCTTGACTGTTCTGATTTAGCGCATGGCATACCCCTAAAATCATTCAATAATATTTTTTTTGGGGGGGTGGGGGGGATGACAGAAGACTTTCTTAATAAAGTCACAAGGAGTAGGCATTTTTCACCATTTGCTCTCTGGTTCTGGTGAACTCCCAAGGAAAAAAAACCCACAAAACAATCAGTCAAGTATTTAAGCGAGTCATGTGCTAAATCACATATTGCTTTAAAAGTGCAGTATACAGTAGTGTCTAAGAATTGAAATGATTGTCATAGTCTACACAACAGCTTGTTTTAAAGGTTGAGGAGTGTCCCCAATGTCAGCGCAGCAACAAGATCAAGACAGCTGCACCTGTGTTGCATCCAGTTGTGGTGAAGGAGGCATGGAGCGTTCTTGGAATGGATCTAACTCAGGGGTGTCCAAACTTTTTTCACTGAGGGCCACATACATAAAAATATAGGAGGGGCTGGGCCACTTACTAGAAATTAGGTATACAGCCTTAACTTTAGTGTTTTAAAGTTAGAAAAATCAATTAAAAGTGGTCAAATATGTTATACTGTTGAATATAATTAAAGACAAAACTGCCTTCATCACAGCTTTCCATAAATGGATCTTTATTGATTTATTCAGAAAAAGCTTTGGTAGCTCATTCTCAGAACAGCAGCCTCAGATTTCTTCTTAGACATAAGATTTACAGTACAGAGAAAAAACAATAAAGGGAAAAATGGGACGGGTAAATTTCAAGCTTGTTATTTAAGTTATTAGGCTTAGCAACACAGCTATTAACGTTCGTTTGAAACGGTTGTCAACATTAACAGACTGAACTGGACTTAATAACAGGAGTGCTGCATTATTCTGGTGAGTGTCAGCTGCGCTGGGCGTGTAAACCGGGCCATCCAGCTGCGGTGCTGATCCGACGCCACTCGTGTCAAAAATCCTGACAAATGTCACTTGATCAAGGAGGAAATCTGCATCTGATGAGATCAGCTGACTTTGCGTGTGCAGTGTGTACACTGTGCACAGCGGTGTGCACTCTGTGTTAACAAGAAAAACGCATCTAAGAAAGTGGTGCGCAAAAGCAGGGTAGTGACAGAATTAATGCGCATTATTGATATTTGTCGCGTGTGTACCTGCACATACTTGCTTATTAACACACGGGTACTGTGGAATCTATTTTTTACTCACTTAAAGTGGGAACTGCATTGCACTCAGTGTTGAGCAGCTCCCCCTGGTGTTAAACTGAAGAAGTGCAATACACTCAGTCAAAAGTTGACTTGCGGGCCATATTCTATTTATAACATTTGTTGCGGGCCAATTAAAAATGGACTGCGGGCCGGAGTTGGCACGTGGGCCGTAGTTTGGACACCCCTGCTCTAAAGCATAGTATTAAGGGGACAGTGTCATTGTATGGGCATTGCGTATGACAATGTCCATTGTTTGTATGACTAATTTCCTGTACTACTGTGCTAAGGTGGTAGGCCAAGTGCTAAATCTGGCCTCCAACATGCTTTTTACTCTTTCACAGATGACATACTCATCATTTCGGTTCTGAACAGTATTTATTGACTGAAAAACAGGACCCCGTTTACTTGTGTACAAGCAGAGTAGTCAAGAAAGTTGTAATCATTTACATGTCCATTCTACAGTATAACACTGGACGTGTTTACGTTTGACTATCTCCTTAAATATAAAACCACCACAAATGTGTTAATGACTTTTATAATTTCCTTTATATAATATACAAACGTATTAGTATGATCCAGGGAAAATTCCATGTTTGTTTGCGAAACTCATTGGAAGAATGAAGAAAATCTGTTTGATTGTTATTGTCATGAACATGAATCACAAAACATATTTTGTTTTTTGTTTTTGTTTTTTTCATGTGTCACTTTAACAGAGACAACACCATCTGTAATTACTATGTTTGGTTGCATTTCCCTGGCAGGCAAAGATAGATGGAAGAGACATCCTTCTGGGTGGAAAATGGGACTGGCTTGTCTGTGGATGGTGGAGGCTCGCTGGGCTCATCAATCCGTCCATCCATTCACCTTGTTCGTCTCATCCTGACTGCAGCACGCCACTGTGGAGGCTTGACATAACACACATTAGATTAATAACAGAAAAGCAAAATGTGATTTATGGTGTATTATTTAGTGTGCTTCAGTTGTAATTCTCATAATAATGACTGTTTTGCTGGCTTCACACAATATATATAATTGGCCTGTCTTAGTTAAAAGCCCACTCACCACGACAAGGTGAAGGCCAAGAGTGGGAACACAAACACAGACCAGAAACGAACAGGACAAATCCAGACAAGACTACAAAAAACACAAACACAAATATCAATCACTTTGACCACTATCTTTTTTCACAAGAACTTTTATTTCTTTACAAATTGAACCTTAGATTGTGTCACAACAAATTAAATAAACCCTTGAAACAGCCAACAAAACATGAAACAACAACACTTCATCAATATTATAATGAGTATCCTCATAAATGATTTCAAGATAACTTTCAACACTTTCTTACAAAAACATTTTTACGTCTGCCGTAACGATTTTCAGGTTTTTTTCATGTGAATATTTTAACATTGAACATGTTAACTGAACAGTCAATCCCTTCATTGTTGCTCTGACCTCTTCATCATTTGTGACCTCTTCATCATTGGTGATCTCTACATCATTTGTGACCTCTACATCTCCATTAGACACAATATGGCTGTCGCATGGCTCCTGAATCACTAGAAAACTGTCTTTTTCCAAGATCTCTGACACCTGTCTCACTTACCTTTTGTTTGGTAGACATGCTCTTACCTGATTTGAAGAAACTAAAAATGGTTGGGGGCGACACTCACAGCAAGAAGCTTGTGGGTTCGATTCCGGGGCCCGGGTCTGGGACCTTTCTGTGTGGAGTTTGCATGTTCTCCCTGTGTCTGCGTGGGTTCTGTCCGGGTTCTCCGGCTTCCTCCCACACTCCAAAAACATGCACGTGAGGTCAATTGAACATTCTAAATTGTCCGTAGGTGTGCATGTGAGTGTGAATGGTTGTTTGTCTCTCTGTGGCCCTGCGATGAACTGGCGACTTGTCCAGGGTGTCACCCTGCCTTCGCCCTAAGACAGCTGGGATAGCTGGGACCCTGAATAGGAATAAGCGGGTATAGAAGATGAATGAATGAAATCTTTATTGAATGAATGACACATTTTATTTCACTCGTGGTTTATGTAATTATTATTTTTTGCTCCATGGCTTTCATGATTCAGCATTACATGTTAAGCGTGATGAATTGCATGAAAAGAGAGAGCACTCGCTGATAAATTAACATGGTGTGCTGTTTAATTCCATGAGGACGACAAAATATTTGCAAATTTGTGTTAGCTACACACACACGGACGTACGTACGTAAAAACGTCAGTGGCATAAAAGTGCCTTACAGTCATTTCATGAATCATTCTAACTGAAGTAACGTGGGTCCTTTGCACCCTTTGCCTGTTGATCGGGTGACACAGTTAATTGCAGCACAGGTCGGCATTTTCTCGAACACTGCAGATAAGCCAAAAGTTGACCGGTCGACAGGTGCAAGAGAAAGGGAGGAACTTTCAAGATCGTTCAGTTTTTATTTTTTATTTTTTAGTTCTGATGAAATAAATAGACCAATCATTTCATTACTTTGTCTGCTTTCCAAAGAGGTTATTAATTAAAAAATATGTGTGGCAGTGCTGTTATGGTCCATAGAGAGTTGCTTCAAAGAATTATTATTTATTATTCAGTTCATTGCTCACTTGTTTAATACACAAATAATAGTATATTATTATTATTATTATTATTATTATTATTAATAATAATAATAATAATAATAATAAAAATAATAATAATAATAATAATAATAATAATAATAATCATCATCATCATCATCATCATCCTCATTATTATTTATAAAATTTCGAAACAACAATCGTCAGTTGTAAAAAATACATTCATTTCCACGTGGAATTTTGTACGGTTCATGAGCGCGCACGTCTGTCAGTGACGGTCTCCACACTGACACAACTGCGCATGCTCTATTATCCCAACAATGCGGAAGTCAAAAACATTTTGGGAGCCATGCGCTGGGTGAGCAACTTCATTGAAAGGAATGGGACGCCATCTTGGACTCTGGGGGCTTGCCGCACTGTCACGCAGGTTGTGACATAGCGGGCCGGCGACGCCGACAGGTATGATGTGAATGATTGACAGCTACCATTCGTTCCCGTTAGCGAGAGGATTAAAAACAAACAGACACCATAATGGCATCAAAAAGGAGTTATCCCAGCGGTGCGGAAAAACGGAAGGAAAAGAAAACCTTGCAAGAAAAACTTGCAAAGGGGAAAGGTAAGTTATTTGTTTGTGATGTGGGCTGGAGAGGTGGAGGGGAAACGCTGTTGTCCCCCCAATTTTGTTTATTTGTCCTGCTAGCCAGCTAGCTAGCTAGCGTTGGATAAATGTTAGCTGGCTGGCTAATATTTGTTCATCATGAATCAGCGTTTTTGTTTGTTTTATGAAAGTTGACCATATCCTGCCATGTTGGCCTATCCTGCCATGGGAATGACTGATTGACTCCACACCCGTTTATTCACATTCTAACAGGGAGGGAGGGCATGTTGTTGTAGTTGTTGTTACTGCGGTCAAGTGAGCCGCCGTTCGTCCTAGCGCAGTCAAGCCAGCCGCTTCTACATTTTCATTGCGCCCGTGTTGCCGTACTTACTGCGAGAGTCCACTGAGAAAGTCAGCGCTTAGTTCAATGGCAAGCGCGTTAACTTCCGGTTTTAAAATTAAGTATCTCTCTCTCTCTCTCTGATTTTTTTTGTTTCGTTTCAATTTTTACTGTTCAATAACATCAAATTGATCCATAGGTTCTGACAATGATTTGTACAGTTGACCTGAGGAACACCATGACTACATCCTCAGTTATTTTCAAAGATTTTTACTGTAGCATTTTGGAGATATTAAGCCTCAAAGTTGTTGTTTTTTAGCTTTTCAAACGGGCAAAAACGACCTTGTATCCCATTTTTACTGTATAATAAAATACAATTGCTCCATAAGTTCTGACAATGGTTGGTACAGTTGACGGGTGGTGGTATCCCTCTTTTTTTGGTTTTAGTTTGCTGTGTCGTCGCCACCCAATTTTGACTGCCCACTGGGATGTGCACGTGTGATTGGGGTGACTCCCTTGGGCTTCCGTCCCCATCCAACCTGCTCCGCTATATCTAGGTGGCCTCAGCCCTGAACACCATCATCACATCCCGTGAGTCGTCTTCTTTCTGTTGCCCCCCCCCCCCCCCCCCGCCCCCCTCCCCGTGTGGTGTCAGCCTGTCCTGCTTTTGTTTGACCCGTTTCTCCCCCCTTATTTGAATCGTTGGCCTCCTTTATTTTGAAGATCCTTTCCCTTTTTTTTGAGTTTGATGTTGAACTTGATTCGCTCATTTGCTTTGATATTTATGGTTTAAGTAAGTCTCCCCCCTTGTTCGTACATTGTTTGTGTTAAACGGTCGCCCCCCCCTCCTGTGTCTTTTTGGTATTGGTAGTTTACTTATAAATTTGTTTTCCTTTTTCTGAGTTTTAGTTAATTTAAATTCGTAACTGCCTGGATTCCTTTCTGTCTAGATGCATTTCCTTCAATTATAATAAAGCCTTGTCTTTTTTTTTTGCAAACCACGTCTCAGCTCATTTGTACACGAAACCTGTGTGCTTTTCATTATTTTATTTCCTCAACAAACAACTTGAGGTGGCGTTGTCGTCCATATCCTTACCCCTTAACAATAACCCCCTTGCATTCTGTAAACTCATCAACATCATCATCTTCCCCTCCCCCACACTGCTCCTTTCTGTTGCCACACTTACGTCGCCACCGCTGACCCTCAGACAGCAGGCGTGCGTGCGTGCGTGCGTGTGTGTGTGTGTGTGTATTTCAGTACATGTGACAGATTTTAGGGAACTTTTAGTAACCAACTGTTTATCTTTTCTTTTGTAGTCGCTGAGAGCTGCTGGTGGTGGCGGTGTCCCGGGTGGTGGGCCCCTTCGAGTGCTGTGACCCGGGATTGTGGTTGTTTTCTTCTTCTTTTTTTGCACTTCACTTCCTTTGCAGGTGTGTCACGTGTGTCACGTGTGAGTGGGGTGTTCCTTGTTTTCTTTGGTTCCTACCCCGTTTGGCCCCCTCATCGGTAAGCCTCAGTTTCTACACCAAGAATAAGGAGCTCAGTAGCTCCGTTTTAAGTGTTGGTCTGTTTGTTCCTTTTATTTTTAAATGTTGAATAAAAGTTGGTTTGATATTTTAAACATTCTGAACCACGTCTCCTACTCCTTCCTCGTAGAACTTACCTGTGTGCCTAATTATTACTTTTGTGTTTAGTAGAACTCCCTGGGTGAAATTCCCAGGGTGGCGTTGTCGGTTCCTTTTCATTTTGTTAAATTCCCAATATTAAATCTTGCTTTATCAGATAGCCATAACCACTCTCATCGCCACAGGATATTTGAGTCAACTGAGTCAAACTGTCGTGTCTACTTTCCAGTCTCAATAAACATGTTCACCACTGCTGCTTCTTAAATGGATGTTTGTCGGGGTTTTTCCCTTTTTAGAAGCAAGCCACATATTTTGTGTCTTTCCACCACAAGACATTGGCTTTTGTCACTCTCTTCGTCGTATTGGAAAAAAGTGGCATATCAGACTTTCCCGCCGCGAGTCACTCGTCAACATACTGCTGTGAAAGAGGGGTGACGTCACAGAACGCGAGGTGCATTTAGGTGCTGCTGCGTAAAACTAAAAGATTTTCCTGGGCAAATATTCATTTGACAGACGTAAACGAAGTGAAATATGACTTCAATTTAAGTTTGTTTTAGTTTGTTTTTATAAACACACAAAAAAGTTTGAGTTAGTTATCGTTTTTGAAAAAAGTTCTTGACTTCTACTTTAGAGATATTGATGACGAGTTGTTGTATATAAACGGTGTGACTGTGGTTCGGCAAGCGGTGGTGCTGTCTGTACATAGCTTAGCAAAAGGCTAGCGCTAGCACCCCCTTTCAATGCCTGAGTGAAAAGATCCACACGGAGTGTTATGACCCACGGGTGGGTCTAGGTGCCTCTATCTTTGTGTGTGTGTGTGTGTGTGTGTGTGTGTGTGTGTGTGTGTGTGTGTGTGTGTGTGTGTGTGTGTGTGTGTGTGTGTCTGACAGTGGACGACGCCTTGCAGGTGCGGTCCTGGATGTCGGCTGCTGATTGGACGCGCCACGGCTGAGAAGGAGGAGCAGTCGAGCCAGCCTGACGGTCGTCCCTCCTCCGCTCCCAACTCTGCAGTTAGTCACTTCTGAAATGCTGTTAGAGCACGCAGCCGTAGGTAGTGATGGCCGATCGAGGCTTTGTTGAAGCTTCGACACTTGTTTCAAAAAATGGTTCATTACTCGAGGCTTCAATGACACAGTGCTCGAGGAGGTCATCTGGTGCTCAATAAAATGAAGTGCAATGGAAACGTGTTCATTGTTTCATAGGTTGTTTGGGATTTGATTCGCCATGCATTCTTGTTGGACAACACTACATGCTTGTATGGTTCAATGCTGACACAATAAAATAAAAATGAAAAATAAAGACAATGTCTCTTTTTTGGCACGACTGATTGTAGTAGACTATAGCTCTTATACTTAGCCTGACAGTTTGTGCAATGAATTATATTATATCCTAAAACAAGACTAAATAGCCCATAGTTTAAAAATATGTTCAATAGTAAGTGTTCAGTGGGTCAGATGTCAAATGTGATCTATTTAAAATGTAGAATAGATTAGCTAAATAACACATATATAATACACATTGATGGGAATTGAACCATCGCCTCAGTCTTGCAAGTCCAAGATTGTCATAATGTACCACAAACCCAAATCACACTCCCTTTTTTTCATCTAAGCTGTTTGAGTAGCGTTAGCACACCGTGATTCCTCATCAACTACAGGCCTACACTTCAAATAATTATGAGAAAAATCCAACGTAAAGAGAGCACTTCCATTAGGAAATAGTCAACATGAAATTTCGTCTTCTACTGACACCTGCTGGTCAAATTGAATAGTTGCAAATATTGTGAACAAGTTGTCATCTAATTCTAATCCTAAACAATATGGCCATTCCAAGTCAAGTATTAAGACAATTAATCAGGTTTGTACTGCTTGATTGAACACATTCATCCCGTTCCAGTGCACTAAAACCCACTTCCCTTCAGGACCGTGTCAGCGAAGCCAAAACTTCCTTGAGTGACGCTGTTTCCCAGCATGCAATGCGAGCTAGCGATTCACAATACTATTTCGTCACAAACATGGATGTAAAAAATAAAAAGGGACGAAAAATGAAACTTCAGGAACAACAAACATTGCAATACAAGCAGAACTGGGCCGAAGTTTTATATAAGTTTTATATTATGTACACCATAATACAGCCTTCTGGTGGACAAGCCATACTATTTAATGCGTGTCCTCCTATGGCATTTCCGTGGGTGGAAGCTCATCGTAGAGGTCACGTGGTGTTTGTGCGTCTCTCTACCGATCACCTCAGGGGGAGGTCTGAGACGAGATCGTTGACCTTGCAGGGGATCTGATTCAGGTGAGTATATGGAAAACATAGGTCAATGTGGTCAGTCGTAACAAGAGAAGCTTGCTAGCGGAAATAATGCACTACAAGTGAATGTCACACATTTTTTTTGTTTTGTATGAGCATTTAAAAAAACAACATAATAATAATATGGATTTTCACCATGTATGTTTTGGAGTTCATTGAAAGAGGTTTATATATATATATATATATATATATATATATATATATATATATATATATATATATATATATATATATATATATATATATATGTATGTATGTGCGAGTGTGTGTGTAACTTGTGTGTGTGTGTAACTAACTTATCTATTTCTATCCATCTATCAAACTTACTATCTAGGGATCTATCTACTACTAACTCTCAAAAAACTAACAGACAACCAAGAGCAACAAAACCAACCTACTGCAATTCGTATATTTTAGTGTGTGTGTGTATGTGTGTGTGTGTGGGGGGGGGGCACAGTGAGCACAGTGATGGTTCCAAAGCATAAAGTGTATCTTCAGTCTCGATTGTATGTTTTGGAGTCCCTCGGGTTCAGCCCAGCTGATTTAGTGTTCGGTGAGAGGACCCTCGCGTCTGTTAAGGGGTAAGTGGCTTTCCGATGTTAAATGAGTCGAGAATAATGTGTTAGATTACGTCATTTTTTTTTGTGAATGCTTGCATCGTGCTTGTGAAACTGCTCACAAAACTCTTGTCGCCAGCCAGTCTAAAATGAAGCGGCAGTTTGACAAGAAAGCTGTGGCTCGAGTTTTTGAGACAGGCGACCGAGTGTTGGTATTGTTGCCGTTACCCGGTTCCCGTTTGCAGGCTCATTTTTCTGGTCTGTATGTCGTGGAGCGCAAACTTTCCGATACAGATTATGTAGTGCACACTCCTGATAGAAAACGATCGTCCCGCATCTGCCACGTCAAAATGTTGAAAAGTTACGCCCGGTTCACACTGGACGTGGAAGCGCCGAGCGCTTCCATTCAGCGCCCATGTTAATCAATGAGTGCGTTTACATGCAGAGCTTAATCGGACTAAGCAATAATTCTGTTTTCTCGTCCAATCGGAGTTCTCACCTTGGTCCCCGTATACATGCAGCTGAAAAATTCAAATTATTGACGGGAACGTGTCCTCCTCCCAACACTAGGGGGTGGAGTGAGTCTTTTCAGCCGGTCAGCTGCTTTCGGTTGACATATTAAATCTATTATGATATGGAACGATAGTTCATAATGTACGTGTTACTTGCTTTGCAGATAAGGTGTACCCTATTTCTTGTGCTCCTGGTTATTTTAAAAGGCAGACAAGAACGTTGTTTGCTGTTGGAGGGCGACAACAACACTTCGATGCTACGCTTTGTGCCGTCGCTACGGACCCCAAACTCTCGTTCTTGTTGGATTCGGGTTCGGAGCAGACTGGTGGGAGAGTTTGTGTACAGGTTTTGCAAAGGAACGGTGTCTTCAGTTATACACACGCTCATTAAAGTGCCGACCATGGAGGAAGCTGGTGCCGCTGCACGCCGTTTCCAGCAGAATAACAGCAAAATTACCAAATTAAAAACAAATCAGAAAAACATCTCTTTGCTGTGCTTTTATTTACAAAGTTAAAATTCTTCTAACTTACAAAAAATGTGAACGAAAAGGTAGAAATATAAATATGAAGGAATACGTATTTGTTCAGGGGTGCGCAAAGCCGGAGCCCTGCATTTGCTGCACTACCCTTTTTAAAAAGGTCTCCGTTGTGCGTTATTTTAATATGTCCATCTCTTTTAGAAGAGAAAGCATCGCCCCGGTCTCATCCTCTCTCCAAATGTCAACATTCTTATTCGCGTTTGCCAGGTTGTTTCGCGCCGTCTGTTTTGTTAGACGACGTAGTTGTGCGGTCATGAGTCGCGAGAGCGAGGCGTGGCGCATGCGCACTCGCATTGTCCAGTTAATAGTCCGATTAAGGCGTATACATGGCAGAGAAATTCGAATTCCAATCGCATTATCTGGGTGTCTCAATCGGAGTTCTCCGATTCCAATTGGAGTTCTCAAACTCCAATCATAATCGGAGTAAGGTGTTTACATGCACGTGAGTTCTCCGATCATAATCGGACTAAGGCAATAATTCGATTTTCTCTAGTGCCATGTAAACGCACTGAATGTAGTGGTTCAGACCAGACGCGAACAGGCGCGCGGCTCGTGCCATTCATTTCAATGGAAGCGGAAGCGCCGCGAAGCGGAAGCGCCGCGAAGCGGAGCGCCGACGGATTTCGCGAGCGAGGCTCCAACTGGTTCACACCAGACACGAACAGCTCCGCGACGGTCGACAAGCGCTTCTGCTCAGCTGCAGTCTTTTTTCCTTGAAAAAAAAAAAAAAAAAAAAAATCATTTTCATCATCGCCCCCCCTCGCCCCGTAGCCAGCCCGCTCCGTAGCTTACTTTTGTGTGTGTGTGTGTGTGTGTGTGTGTGTGTGTGTGTGTGTTTAATCTCTCTCGCACTCTGATACAATGTACTGACAAATATAACATACAATTATGATATATGATCGAATTTGTCATTCGGTTTTTATTTTGAAATTAGTTTATTTTGAAAATTACGTTACATTGCTCGGAAAAATGTGTCGCCTGAGCCTCCGCCCCCTCCGTGCCCATTGGCGGAGGGAGGGCTCATTGAAAAAAAAAAAAAAAATCGGCGTTCCTTCGGCGCGCCTGGGAAACTCTGAAATTATGAATAACTTAAGCTCGTTTTTGTCCAATTTGCCTGCATCAGCCCGTCATGATATTGTTAAATTAATTGAGAGCCACCCACTATTGTTTTCTGACCACCCCCGCCGTACGTCAGTTTTGCACCATGACAGAAGTAGAGGGACATGCCACAAGTAAGCAGCACGCACATAGAGTCAATATTGGGAAGTTAAGAAAGAAGCTTTGGCTCTCCTTCTGACAGTGCCCATCTTGATGTTAATTTGGGGTCAGGTTTTTACAGACTATAATGCCCTCGTAGATGCGGTGGTCTCTGCTCCTCCAAGACTTCAATCTCCAGATTTGCCACAGGAAGGGGGGTTGATAATGTGTTGGCAGATGCATTACGATGTGGACTAGCTGCGGAATTCTTATTTCGGGCGAACTGAGGTTTTTCTTGTTTAGTTTTATTTGTAGGTATGTTAATAGGGTTTAGTTCTTAAGAGAGGGGGTGTTATGACCCACAGGTGGGTCTAGGTGCCTCTATGTTTTTTTGTGTGTGTGTGTGTGTGTGTGTGTGTGTGTGTGTGTGTGTGTGTGAGAGAGAGAGAGAGAGAGAGAGTGGATGACGCCTTGCAGGTGTGGTCCTGGATGTCGGCTGCTGATTGGACGCGCCACGGCTGAGAAGGAGGAGCAGTCGAGCCAGCCTGACGGTCATCCCTCCTCCGCTCCCAACTCTGCAGTTAGTCACTTCTGAAATGGTGTTAGAGCACGCAGCCGTAGGGGTGGGCTGCCATTTTCTTTGTCCCCTCTTTTCTCCTGTTTATTAAGTATGTTGGGAGGTTAGCCTTTCTGTATTTGGGTTCTCTTTCTTTCTTTAGTTAGTTCTTAAGGCGAGCTAGTTGGAGTTTGGTTTATTATTTTGGCCTGGGCCCACCCTGAAGCCTTTGCTGCCCACCGGTTAAGTTGTTTTGTTTATTTCATTTACTGATTTATAAAATGTTTTTTGTTGAAACTGCCAACTGCAGTGAAAAATTAATGAGGCTTGGGAGTGGGGGAAGGTGTCCCACACGTTGTGTCTCGGTCCCCCTCGACGGGACGTAACACAGAGTTTTCGCCGTGACAGCAGGTTGAGCTCCTACCGTGTTACAGGTGACGTCGTCACGTTAGCCTGTTCCATCCCTGCTAAATTCTTTAAAGAACTACCGTAAGTAAACTTTTAAATTATAATACACTCTACACTAATTGTAATTTCCTGCCCGTGGTTCTATATTGCAACAGTTGACGGCTCATATCAGCAGATAAGCAGCAACAATCTGGGCATTGCGGGTGATTCATAAATATGTAATTTCTTATTAATTAGCCCATAAGTGTTGTACACCAGTGTGACACCAAATGCTTGTTGCTGACAGCAGTGAAGAAATGACACTCTAGTGGTTCTGCACATTAGTATAAATAGAGTGATTCTCTATCATTACATCACAGGACGGCGGCACTCTGACAGATTCCATGAACCTGGACACTGATGATCCAGACTCCGGTCCAGATGACACAACAGGCCACAGTGGAAACGGGTCAGAGCATGGACTGGCTGCTGAAAGGATACAGGTAGGTGGCGCTGTCATCCCAAGTTGTGTGGTGTGGAGGATCAGGGCCAAAGTTCCAGATGCTCACAGATGTGACTCTGGATTCAGGAGGAGTGTTTGAAGGCTGGACTCCCAACAATGATTGGCTGCTGAGGACCTCTCAATCACAATCAGGTTTTTTAGTGGCTGTGAGACTGAAAGTGAGTGAACAAAATTAAATAAAGAGATCCTGCAGGGTCCCTATTTGACTAGTACACTGCTAGGTGTGCTGCTTCGTTTTCGCCAAGGCCCTGTAGCATTCATGACTGACATTGAGGGAACGTTTCATCAAGTAAGAGTTTCCAACCAGGATGTAAACTTCTTAAGCTTCCTCTGGTGGCCAGATGGGGACATTACAAAGGACCTACAAGAGCACAGGATGCTGGTCCACATCTTTGGGGCAGTGTCATCCCCAAGCTGTGCTTCATTCGCCCTGCTGAAAGCAGCCGACGACAATCAGCATGACTTCCCAGCCGAGGTTATAAACACTGTTTGTCAAAATTTCTGCGTGGATGATTGTCTAAAGGCCGTCAGCACGGTGGAACAAGCAATACATCTGTACCAGCAGCTAACAGACCTGTGCGGTAGAGGTGGATTTAAGCTCAATAAGTGGGTGAGCAATCATCGCTCGGTGCTGGCCGCCATTCCTGAAGAGCAGAGAGCTAAAGAGGTAAAAACACTTAACCTTGACAGAGACCAGCTCCCTATGGAGAGGGCCCTTGGAGCTCAGTGGGATGTACAGCAAGATACATTCACATTCAGCATCAGAACCAAGCTGGGATGGGATGAGGAAATCCCTCAGGTCATGGTACATCCCATATATAGTTTTTCAAGCGCCAAACTACAACAAAGGAACTCATCTATAACAAATCTACAACTTGTAAGGGCAAAACCTACTTGTTTTAATTCTGATTAATAAACTAAAGCTTATTCGATTATCATTATGTTGTTTTTTTTAAACGCTCATACAAAACAAAAAAAGTGGAGGGAGAGTAGTCTGAATCGGGTTCTGGAGCATTGCTCCACCTCATCCACCGCACTCATTAGCGTCACATCCACTTGTAGTGCATAATTTCCGCCAACAAGCTTCTCCTGTTACGACTGCACACGTTGACCCATATTTTCTGTTCACTCGCTCACCCGTATCAGGTGATACCCTGCATGGGTAACCATTGGCTCTTGTCTTAGACCTTCCCCGAGGTGGTTGGTGGGGTTACCCACCCAGCACGTGAGCTCTACGACGAGCTCCCACCCACTGAAGTGCCATAGGAAGACACGGATTAAATAGCTTGTCCACCAGAAGGCTGTATTTTAGTGTACATAATATAAAACTTTGGCCCAGTTCTGC
>NW_027466228.1:665000-690000 GCF_046127955.1 Nelusetta ayraudi
CAAAACAATAAATAAAGTGTGCATTAAACAGGGGGCAGTGCAATACAGTACAGGACTCAACTGATATAGTGCAGTTAGGCAGTATAGCCTATAACAGCTGTTCAGCATCCATAGTAATCCACAGTCAGTGCCATAATCATCCAGTCAGTGTCATATTCATCCATAGTCAGTATAATATATATGATATCGCGCAGACCCTCGTCCTCCACCACATTAATTGGCCTGCAAGCCGTAGCCACACCCATTTAGCCCCCGCTGTTGAAAGTTGGCGTGTGGTGGACGCGGCCAGTGGTCTCCGTGCCACACCATCCAACGTGGTTTGCTTTACCTCAGAAGGGGGCGGAGGGCTCTCCGCGTCAGCTGTATGCTTCGCAGACAAGTGAAACGTAAGACTGCTCGTACTCCGGTGGAAACTAAATACAGCTTTACAGTAAATGCATATCACTTTTGTCCTGTCAAGACTGCCATCTGGCAGGGTTTTGAAGTGGAACTTTCCATTTACAATTGACGCCTTATCCATGTTAGTCCTTCCTAGTGCTCATCTACGCTCAGTGTCTTTTTCTTTTTTTTTGTTGTGCTTACAAGCCAGCTGCAAGCGTGTGACTGTGTGCTGTGAGTCAATTAATTTCCCGTTTCCACAATCTACGGAGCGGCCAAAGGTTCAAAAAGCACTTTAATTAATTAATTGAATTAATTAACTATGTGGCAGGTGGGTTTGCCCCCACCTTCGCGTCATCAATCACACCTGCGCCGGAGTGCAATCTTTGCGTCCCTCAGTGCGTTTACATGGTACTTGAGAAATTTTAATTATTGCCTTCGGCGCGAAACAACCTGGCAAACGCGAATAAGAATGTTGACATTTGGAGAGAGGATGAGACCGGGGCGATGCTTTCTCTTCTAAAAGAGATGGACATATTAAAATAACACGCAACGGAGACCTTTTTAAAAAGGGTAGCGCAGCAAATGCAGGGCTCCGGCTTTGCGCACCCCTGAACAAATACGTATTCCTTCGTATTTATATTTCTACCTTTTCGTTCACATTTTTTGTAAGTTAGAAGAATTTCAACTTTGTAAATAAAAGCACAGCAAAGAGATGTTTTTCTGATTTGTTTTTATTTCGATAATTTCGCTGTTATTCTGCTGGAAACGGCGTGCAGCGGCACCAGCTTCCTCCACGGTCGGCACTTTAATGAGCGTGTGTATAACTGAAGACACCGTTCCTTTGCAAAACCTGTACACAAACTCTCCCACCAGTCTGCTCCGAACCGGCATCCAACAAGAACGAGAGTTTGGGGTCCGTGGCGACGGCACAAAGCGTAGCATCGAAGACATTGTGTTGTTGTAGCCCTCCAACAGTAAACAATGTTCTTGTCTCATGGTTATCTTTTAAGATAACCATGAGCACAAGAAATAGGGTACAGCTTATCAAGTAAGTAACACGTACATTATGAACTATCATTCTATATCATAATGATGTAATATGTCAACCGAAAGCAGCTGACCAGCTGAAAAGGCTCACTCCACCCCCTCCTGTTGGGAGGAGGACACGTTCCCGTCAGTAATTCAAATTTCTCAGCTGCATGTATAGGGGGACAAGGTGAGAACTCCGATTGGACGAGAAAACCAAATTATTGCTTAGTCCGATTAAGCTCTGCATGTAAACGCACTGATTACACCTGCGCCAGAGTGCAGAGTGAAAGCAGCTCTTTTAAAAACAAGCGCAGGCTGGAGTCAGCACTCTGTCCTCTGGCGTGTCCACGCTGAGAACTCTGTCCTTCGCAGTTCTTAGCATTTCGGCTAGCAATCCCAGAGCGGGCTGGGCCATAAGCACAGCCGGAGGAGGAACCCTGGCGGGTACCCGTTCATCGGGAGGTGGCGCTGTGTGTGCGTGATCGTTGTGCATTCACCGCAGGCCCCCCCCGCCCCCCCTCCTCCTCTGGCGCTCGGCGGGGAGGCTTCCTTGCAGTTGAACACCGGTGCGCCGAGACGGGTACTGGAAGGACGCTGGTCTCAACCCCCTGCCTGGGTGCAGTCGCTCCGTCTTCCTCTGTTTTCTCCATTCCCCTCTGTTACTGTTGCGGTGGCGATGTCCTCGCAATCAATTGCCGCACCAGTCTAGCCGGGTAACAGCGGTGTCACCACCACAACGCGGACACTTTTCCTTTGATTTTGGTTTATTTGGTTTAGACAATTCAGTTTGTCTGTTTCTTTTGTTAGCATAACCACTTTCTTTGGTTGGTTTTCTTTTCTTTGTTTTGTTGTGAAATTTTGGTGAAACTTTGGGTTTTCTATTGAGTAGCGATTTTGTTATAGTTTGATTTCCTTTTTTAGTTCATTAATATCTTGTTCCCCAGTGATCGTTACCTTTTTGTTTTGGGTTTTGGTCCTGTGTGTGTGTGTGTGTGTGTGCGTGTGTGTGTGTGTGTGTGTGCGTGTGTGCGTGTGTGCGTGTGTGTGTGTGTGTGCGCGCGTGTGTGTGTGTGTGTGTGTGTGTGTGCGCGAAGAATAAATAAAAGTTTTCCTTTAGTTCTAACTGTTTAACGCTTGCCTGGGTGTCTCAAGGTATTAGTATGTTAATTTTGTTCTCTTTTCTTTAGGACAGGAGTTGGCGTAGCGTGAATTTTGGTTTGTAGTGATTCCCTTAGCTTTGTTTATTCCCTTTTTTGAGTTTTCTTTGGTTTCTTTGGCCCTGTTCCCCTTATTTTCTTATGTTGAACAGTCTTTTTGGTATGGTACTTATTTCCTTGACACTCAGGCAGCTAAACCTGGTCTATTTTAAATTGTTGTCAAATAAAGCTGTTTCACTGGAAGTCCGTCTCGTCCTCTTAAATTTCAAAGCGTAACGAACCTGTGTAGCCCGAGGAATTTTATTATAGTTTATTTCCTGGGGTGCAACTCCCCAGGTGGCATTGTCCTGCACCCCCCCCCCCCCCACCCCCCCCACCCCCCACAATTTTCCTTTATACCCACCATCTGAATTGTCTCCACCTCCACCAGACCCTCCCCCTCGCCACATCTAGTCTTTTTTTGATAGGCTGCCCTCGCTATTAACCTCCCTCTCATCACAGCTTTAATTGTGTCCCACAGTATGGAATTGTCTACTGGACTATCTATGTTCTCCTCCATAGAGCATTTAATCTCTTTCTTAACCTCCTCCAGTGTTTTTGGATTATTTAGCATACCCACATTTAATCTCCAAAGTGTGTTTTTCTTCCTCTTATTTAGACAAATAATAAGGTAATTAATACTGTGTCAGTACAAGTCAGTCGTTCCTATTTTACATTCCTCTATTCTGTATCTGTCTGTAATGTTAATAAAAAAAATAGTCCTCTGTAACGGGTGGAGGTCCCTCCAAACATCAAACATCCCGAGTTCTGCTAGAGAGACGTTGACAAGTTTCGACAGGCGGGTCTGACTTCTGTTGCCATTAGTTGTGTCGAGTTTAGCTTTTAAATCATGTTGATTTAGCTCTTGCTGAGAGAGATGTGTTTCCTGTAGCTCAGGCATGGCCAAACTACGGCGTGTCTCTGTCCGGCCCGCGTGAAGGCAGTCAAAAATCTAACCTAATTTAGAAATGACACTTGAACCTGCAATGAGTATTTTAGTCGTTCTAAATGAGTCCAACGTTAGAAAAAAAGGAGCGAACCGGACTTCCCACAGTCTCTTTTCTATTAACATGGGAATTCAATTTTAATAATTTGTCAACTAAAAACACCGGTCATACTAGAACATCCCTACCAGCTTTCTTCCCTTTATTCTCTGAATTTAATCAAAGAATCTTTGAAACTCTTGTAGCTTTTCTCTGTCTCGTGTCGCTGCTGATGCGTAGCCCCTCCAGGATCCCTCCTTGCACTGCCACTCCGTCGTAGTGCGGGGCACCGAGTGCCGGAGGCCCCTCCGCACCCGTCGCCACCGCCGTCTTCTCCGCCAGGCCGCGTCTCGCCAATTCCTCCTTTACCTCCTCTGCGCTGTTGTAGGTTCGAGTTCCCGTATCCCAGTGTGTCCTCATCTTGGTGAATGGCGTCTGGAAGCGGATGCCCTTCTCCTTCAGGATTCTTTTAGCAGTGTTGTACTCCTTTCTCTTTTGGACCATCTCTGTCGCGTAATCGTGATGGAATGACGGTACTTTATTCCCCAGTTCTATATTCTTTCTCCATAGCTCTCGCAGGACCCTCTCTTTGGTAGTAAATTCCAGAAAGTTAACAATGATGGGTCTCGGTTGGGCACCGTCCGCTGGCTTCTGTGCAAGGGAGCGGTGTGCTCTCTGAATTTGGAAATTAAAATCCGCTGGCAGGTGCAGTTCGCTTTTCAGCAGGTCTTCCACAAACTTGGCCACAGATTCTCCCTCCTCTCCTTCAGTGACTCCATAGATACGTAGGTTGTTTCTCCTCGGCCTGGACTCCAGGTCAGTTAACTTGTCCTGAAGAGCTTTTTGTTCTCTCAGTGATATGACCAGAGCGTCATTAGCTTCCTGTGCCCAACGTTCTAGCTTTTCAATCCGCGACTCAGCCTCGTTGATCTTGCCGGTCTGGAGCTCCTGTTCAGTGACGACTTTCGCAAGTTGTTGATTTATTTCGTCTTTGAAGTCGTCCAAGTCTTTTCCCCGTCGTTCCTCAGTGTTTCTCCAAACGTGCGAAGGACTTCTTTTGATTCCGTTTTTAAATCCTGTATCTCCTTGCTAATAATTTTTATGTCCGAGCCCTTTTCCGCGTCGTTAGTCATGAGGAGTTCGTTTCGCCATCTCCCTCTGTTTCAGAGCAAGCTGGTAGTTCCGCCATATTGTCTGTTACCGTGTTTCTGTTTTGGTTGAATCGAGTTTTCCTTCCCATTCCAACGTTCCCCTGATCACTTTGTAGTTAATATGATATCTGACAATAGTTATTCAAGTTTTCGGGGAGTTTTTACCCTAGACGGTCGAGAGCCCTGGTGTCGCGCAGTCTACCGCTTTATGGCCAAACCAGAAGTCCCTTCCCTCTAGCCTTTTCAAGGGGGAGGTGGCTAGACTCGGCTCTTGTGGGACGAGAAGCAGAAGGCCTGTCCGATCGGGGGGGAAGATGAGATGACATTTTTGTGGGTCAACACAAACTCATCTGCGAGGACAGCCGCCTTGGACAATGACGACACTTTCTGTTCATTCAAGAACATTACCACCTTCTCTGGCAATGTACGTAGAGTCACTAAGTCTTAAACTCACCAGGTTTGTATCGCTTATCGATAGCCCTAATGCCACACAAGTCTATGAGGGTCCAAGGTCAACTTTGTCCAAGAGACATGGGGCCACTTTCAGGTTCATCAGGATCCTCCAGGACACACCCACGCCAAATTTGGGGCTTCTAGCCCATGAGGAACCCCAAAACCCTCACTCTAATTCCAGCCTTATCGCTAACCCTAATGCCATACAAGTCTATGAGGGTCAAAGGTCAACTTTGTCCTAGAGACATGGGGCCACTTGCTTTTTCATCAGGAGCCCCCAAGAAGCGCACACGCCAAATTTGGGGCTTCTAGTTCTTGAGGAACCCCAAAACCCTAACCCTAATTTCAGCTAACCCTAGTTTCAGCCTTATCGTTAACCCTAATTCAATGCAAGTCCATGGAGGTCAAAGGTCATATTTGTCCTAGAAACATGGGGCCACTTTCAGGTTCATCAGGATCCTCCAGGACACACCCACGCCAAATTTGGTGCTTTTAGCCCATGAGGAACCCCGAAACCCTCACTCTAATTCCAGCCTTATCGCTAAACCCTAATGCAGTGCAAGTCTATGAAGGTCAAAGCTCAACTTTGTCCGAGAAACGTCAAGTGTTTTTTTCATGAATCATTCATCAATGTTAAGAGTTTGCTTTGTGGAGAATTCACAATAAAAATACATTGACACTGTCAAAGATGGACTCAAGCACTATTATTGAACTATACTGTATTTTTTGAGTGATGTGAAGCTTTTGACAAGCGCTGCGCACAGGAGGCCCATTTGTTTTTGTTTTTTTGAAGGGGGTGCAAAATTCCTGGCGGCGCCCCTGAGCGGGCATCTCTAGCACCAAGGCAGTGGAGCTGCCGGCCACGAGAGAAGAATTAACCAGTCCATTGAAACCATTTGTTTGGTCTAGTGGCAACAGTCCTTTGAGGATCTTAAGTGCCTTCTCAGCTGTAACCCTGTCGTGTCTGCTCCAAATTTTTCCTCATTGGCTAGAAGCCCCAAATCTAGCGTGGGCGCTTCTTGGGGGCTCCTGATGAAAAAGCAAGTGGCCCCATGTCTCTAGGACAAAGTTGAAAATTCACCCCATAGACTTGCATTGAATTAGGGTTAACAATAAGGCTGAAACTAGGGTTAGGGTTAGGGTTAGGGTTAGCTGAAATTAGGGTTAGGGTTTCCTAACCCTAGGCCCAGCAACCAGACAAGAAGGTATGGGTCGTGATTTTGTCAAGCCACGAGTTTCTTTATGTTTTTGTTCTGGTGGTGGGAGACTCACATCTCTGTCCACTTGTGGATGGTTTTGTGTTCTCGCCCCGGGCAACAACCTTGAACACGGGCTTGTAACAGACTCCGCCCAGGATTTTGCTGCGCTACTGGCAACTGTGTTGGACCGCTGGCCCAAGGTTTGTTTATCTGCTGTGACAAACAAATTTGAACACATGAATGTCATCGCCACTTTGTTTTATCAATATCAAGTAATTCCATGATCCATAGTTCAATAACAAGAATATTCATGAATTTATTTTGCATGTATGTTTGTTTTGGGTTTGTTTTTTTTTATACAACTATTTTGTAGGTGTTTGTGCTTGACTTTCCACCTCGCCTGACTGTCAAGCCAGAACTACAAACAGCGCTACGTCAAGTATATCATCGTGTTGCTGCACGCATGGGTGTGTAAAATACATATTTTTGTTGTATTTTTTTCTCTTTAGTGACACTGTGCTAACAGATATTTCTTAGAATTGTGTGATTACATAATTGATTATGTGACACTTCTTCCAGGTTTAACATTTGTGTATATGGCCGATCACCTCCCCCTTCGTCAGCTGTACATGGTGGTGTTATGATGGTGTAAGTTTTGCCTTCTTCAGCCTTACTTGCTCTTCATTTGATATGACAAATATGTGTTAACATGTTGTTTTCTGTTTAGGTGCACGTCAGGACTGATTTTGGTGGAGTGTCTGCATGCTGCATGCTCCATCAGCTCGCACCCCCTTCACCTAGGCCAGGGGTGTTGTGCCACAACCAATCATCGCCCAGGGTGTCTCCCAGAGTGGTTGTGACAGGTCCTGTCCACATGCCAGTGTATGGACCTGCTCCTGAATGGACTCTTGTTGGACAGGAGGTTGAGGTAACCTGTTCATCCCTCTTTTTTTTTTTTCCCCCCAATCGTGTATTATTCAAACAGTGCAACTTTTTATTTTAAAAATGAACACTTATCCTAAGTTGACTCTGATTTCCTTTCCCCTTTTTTTTTAATAGACGGTACCAACAGCTTTTGAGACTGCAATTTACACAGACATCCCGTCCAATCCCGTGTGGTTTAGTGAGGCTGTGCTGCTGGACCACATGGAGACCGTCGTGGAGTCATCTGGCAGGGTTTCCCCAGCTGCCACGGTAACATTCACACAATTATTCATACACTTATCAACTAGGGGTGGGTGAAAAAAAATCAATATTGCAATGTATTGTTGTGCTTTCTGTCGCAATAAATAATCGATACACTGACGCCAAATATCAATATTTTTTTCCAAACACCACCTGTCCACCTGTCCCGGGAAAGATAAAATCTCTCCCAGGACACAATTTGTCCCGTTTTTTAGGGAAAATGACAAAACCTCATTTCACTTCCGTCTGTGGTCTAGATAGGGTTGCCAACCCTCCCGTAAAATATGCGATTGTCCCATATTTGGCAACTAAAAAGCCTGTCCCGTAATGAACTGATGGGGGACGCACTTCACTTTGTCCCGTATATTTTGGGGACGCGGTTATTTATTTCTTTATTTTGTCTGCATCATTTTTTTTTATTGATTTTCAGAATCGGGGCAGTGAAAGGATTTTTTCCCTCTCTCATCTTCCCTTCGGTTTGTATATCCCAAGTCCCCAAGTTGAGATAAGACAAGTTGCTACTGACTTTACATTACCAGAAAGCACTGTCCTTGTTTACATGAAAGTTATTAATGTTCATGCACTTTAATATGTTTGCTTGTGCAGTGCACGTTTGTTTGTACATTATACAAAGTTTTGGAATAAATGCAAGATCACAGGCATTTTCCTTTTTATGAGTATTTTTTTCTTTTTCAGTCACATATCGTCGGCAAAATTTCGAAGATATCGAAGATATCGTGTGTCGTGATGTTGTCATTATCGTGGGCCAAATATCGTCACAGTATCGAATCGTGGGTTAGCCGTATCGCCCCACCCCTATTATCAACCCTGTGTGTGTTTTCTAGGCTTTACACCGATCTTATCGGCTGTATCGGATCGGCCGATATTTAGCATTTTTTGAAACGTTCATGATCGGGCGTCATGTCATGAATCTCCGATCAATGACGTCATGGTCGTGTTGAAACTTTTTTAATCTGTCTCATTTCCTCCAAAGTAGTTTCACAGCATCGACATGTTTATTTGTTTGTATCCGAGAGCTAATGGTTCATGATTCAAAAACCTTCATTTTTGTCTTCATGCCTCTTCCTGTTTTGAGTACTGTCGCTATGTGACGGACAATAAAGTTTCTTTGAATCTTCACGACTTGGCAAAAAATTTCAACACCACAAATTTAATCAGGCACTTGGAAAAGATACACACGGAGGAGCATGTCGAGTTTAAGAAACGCAGCGCGGAGAAAGAAAAAGAAAAGCAAACTCTGAAACGGATGCTAAAGCAAACAACTTTAGACGGTGCTTGTGAGAAGGCAAGGGGTGTACAGAAACAAGTATTTATTGCCCCTAACGTGATCGGATCGGTGATCGGTGATCGGTTTATTTGAACTCACTGATGGGTGATCGGCACAAAAATCGTGATCGTGTAAAGCCTAGTGTTTTCCTTTCTATGTTTATTGGCATAAATTCACATCTTTCTTATTTTAATCAGGTGGAGGCGACGCCACATATGACCAGAGCTGTGCCTGTGGTTCCTGTGGCTCCCGTGGTTGCCAGCACCAAGCCAGAGGAGGCCAGCACCGTCCAGGAGGCAACACAGAAGATCAACTAAGCTAAGGAGGCTTTTCTTTCTTCTTCTGTTGCCTCTGACTGCTCCGCTCGTTCTACGCCTCGCACATGTGATTTGTGATCCATCATCAGTTAGTACTAGTGAAGATGCAGTGGCAGATCATGGCACTGGTATTAGATTAGCCAAGGTTCGGCATGGTTCTTTTCATCAAGGCGAAACCGGTCACGGTTTAAAATTCCAGCACCAGCTGGCAACAGTGAGTCACTTCAGAAGAACAAAACTCCTCACTTTGACATGGATAATTCTGACGTAGAGTTTGTCAGTGCTGTGACCAATGAAGAGTGTAACTTCTCTCCCCATGATGTTGATGTTTGTTTAGACCTTTGCAAAAACTTGAAGATTCATTTGGACCGTGCAAGTTTTCCAATTTCTGATTGCAAAGGCCCATTAGGTTCGCCGTGTACAAATGAGAATGTAGAGGCTGATGGAAACTGCTTCTTCAGAGCCATCAGTCAAGCTGTGACTGGTTTATAGACACAGAAGTGGAAATTCAGGTTGCAGCAGATTGTTTACGATTAGATGTGTACACTTTTATCGATGGTCATGGGTTGAAGTACAGCTCTTGCAAGAAACAATTCTCACATTGTATATATTTATGGATGTATTTGTTTTATATGGAAGCAGGTACCATAATCCAAATTAAAATAAGAATATAATAACAGAAATGCTTTTTCATTTTAAGAACGAAGCTGCATTATTTGACTCATAATTAAAATGGTTAATAAGTCATTCAATCTGCATTTTCATTTTCTTCTTCAAGACTGCTCATTCTTGTACTTAATTCAAATGAAGGAAAACACATTTGAGATTTAATTATCAAAACATGCACCAGCAAAGAGTTACCAAAATTCAATATGAAATGTAAAATTCAAAATTGAAAAAGCAATAGCAGAATGCTTTTTCATTTTAAGAACAAAGCTGCATTATTTGACTCATAATTAAAATCATTAATAAATATTGCTATATGCATTTTCATTTTCTTATTCGTGTCGCACCTTTAATGACACAATCAAAAAGAAAACTGAGGGCATTGCTTTTTAATTTTCGTGGTCCTGCCCTGCACAAGAGTTACCACAACTCGAAAACGAAATCGCAATCTCAAAGTAAGCGCGCGGCGCAGGAAAGTGACATCAGCAGCTCTCCACCTGTGGGTATGGCGGTATGACGCCAAGTGTCATTTGCCTCCTGTTATGTGTAAATTCTAATGTTTGTGAATTTAATAAATGTATATATATACTGTATATTTAAAAAAACAAAACAAAACAAAAAAAAGGTATAGCAGTATGACACCACTTTGCCATCGTTACTTTTCACGTCATTGAAGTTGCCGGTAAACAAGATTTAAATCGCCGAAAAACGTGGACCACTGACGGATCTCGTTGGTCGGACAGATTTGAGCATGGCGCACATTGACACAATTGTTCAAACCCTGCTGGATTTAGCTTCCCAGGTGGAGTTGAATAGTGTATCTGAATCTGATGCTCGGGACCGAGTTGAGCAGGTATTCTGCCGTCCCAGATACGGACGCAAACAAGGTTGCCCTAGCCAACCTGTTGTCAGTTATGGAACACCTTGATGCACCAGCACAACATTAAAGCTAAAGCTATTTGTTACATGGGTGGAGTAACAGCTGTTCGGCGTCGGCCACCAGTCCATCCGACGAAGGATGCGAAGCAACAGATCAATCCGTCGACTGGTGGCAGATGCTGGTGCGAGATCTGTCAGTGGTCCACGTTTTTCGCCGATTTAAATCTCGATTACCGGCAACTTCAATGACGTGAAAGAAGTAACGATGGCAAAGTGGTGTCATACCGCCATACCTTTTTTTTCTTTTCTTTTCTTTTTAAATAAAAAAAAGAAAATATATATATATATATATGTATATATATATATATATATATATATATATATATATATATATATATACATATATCTTTATTAAATTCACAAACATTAGAATTTACACATAACAGGAGGCAAATGACACTTGGCGTCATACCGCCATACCCACAGGTGGAGAGCTGCTGACGTCACTTTCCTGCGCCACGCGCTTACTTTGAGATTGCGATTTCGTTTTCGAGTTGTGGTAACTCTTGTGCAGGGCAGGACCACGAAAATTAAAAAGCAATGCCCTCAGTTTTCTTTTTGATTGTGTCATAAAAGGTGCGACACAAATAAGAAAATGAAAATGCATATAGCAATATTTATTAATGATTTTAATTATGAGTCAAATAATGCAGCTTCGTTCTTAAAATGAAAAAGCATTCTGCTATTGCTTTTTCATTTTTGAATTTTACATTTCATATTGAATTTTGGTAACTCTTTGCTGGTGCATGTTTTGAAAATTAAATCTCAAATGTGTTTTCCTTCATTTGAATTAAGTACAAGAATGAGCAGTGATGAATAAGAAAATGAAAATGCAGTTTGGATTATTTATTAACGATTTTTTTTATGAGTCAAATAATGCAGCTTCGTTCTTAAAATGAAAAAGCATTTCTGCGGTCATGTTTCACCTCCAGTCAACACGCAGTGGTTCACATGAAGGTCCAAGAGGCCTACAGACCTACACAGAGTCTGGATGTGGCAGCACAGTGGCATCATTGTCTTTGTTGTGTTGTTTGGTCATTGTGATCCAATGTAATGTGAGAGAAGGACGAGTGCAGTTCTATTGGAGTGAGTTTCTTACAAATACAGATGGCACGATTTCTATCCCAATTGTTAAGTGGGAAAGAGACCTGTCTCTCCAGCCTCACTCTAATTTCTGGAGAACAATCTGCCTGAACACCTTTTCACTGATAAAACAACCTATTCTACAATTAATACATTTTAAAGTACTCCACAGGATCCACTACACTGGACAGCGGATGTTTCAGATGGGCATGACCGCCTCTCAGACCTGCTCACACTGCACAGTTAATGTCCCAGATAATTACCTACACGCTGTATGGCATTGCCCACCGGTAAATAAATTCTGGCACGTAGTATGCAATGATCTATCAGCACAGGTTGGTTACAACATCACAGCCACTCCTTCTTTTTGTCTCTTAGGGGACCTCAGTGATATCACATCAGATAAGGCAGAATCTCGCATGCTGATCACCTCCTTATCTATCGCTAAGAAAACAATCCTCACAAACTGGAAAACAAAACAACACCTGCACATTGCACAATATAGGAACTTACTGTTAGACCACACCTCCTTGGTAGGAATGTCTGCTTCATCCTATAACTAACTAGTAATCAATCAATAGCTGAGGCTGCTGGTTGATGTGGGCAGCCGTGGTGGGGGGTCGGGGGTTGGGTGGGTGGTGCTCTGGTCTGGGGGCCCCCTTGTTGGTGGGAGGGCTGGTCCGTCCCTGTGTCTGGGGACTGGCGCTGGATCGTACGCGGTGGGGTCGCATGCCTGGGGTGGGGCTGCGCGTTCGCCGGCTACCGCTCCTGTGTGCCCGGGTGGTGCGGTGCGGTGGGGGGCGGGCCCCCTTTGGCTCCTGGATCCCTGTGGTGTCCCCGGCCCCGATGTCGCTGAGGGGGCGCCCTGACCGGGAGTCCCCCCTGGTCACATAATAGGTGTTTTTTTTTTGTTTTTTTTTCCTTAAATTTTTAATTAATTTATTTATTTTCTTCTGTTTCGGGGGATTTGTGTCTTGGGTGGTCGCTGCCCGGCCTTCTGGCCTTAAGACCCTCTCCAATCTTAATAGCATTATAGACACTTAGGGCCTGGGGGGGTGGTTCGTGCACTGCGGCCGCCGCCCTGCTCAGCAGCAGTGTGGTTGCCCCAGGGCCTTTACCACCCCTCCATTTTAAACGCACCATAGTTCAACACACCAGCAAGTGCACATATACACACACTGACACCCCTACACACAGTGGGGTCAGCCTGCTAGCGGGGGCGGGATCCGGCATCTTTCCCACTCTGGATGGGCCCTGTGCAGTCCGGTGCCCCTGGGGTGCGAGACCGGCTGGGCCTATGGGGACCTCGCCACTTGCAGCGATGCGCCATACTGGGTCCGTAGGGGGGGGGGCATCTGGGTGCCCGGGCCTGCCTTGGGTACCGATCCTCCCGGTGGGTGAAGGGGATGGGTCCTGTCATGGGGATGAGTCCGGTCTCACTTGCCCTGGGGGGCCCCGTCCGGAGGACGGGCTCTGCTGTCTGTTCGCCCCGGGTGGTGTCCCTTCTCCTTGGGGTATCTGCCTCCCTGTCATCTTGCCCTGGCTCCTCGTGGGGCGGGTGCCCTCCGGTCCGGGGGCCTGCTGCTCTGGGTCTCTTCCTGGCCGGCATTGCAGCGGGTGTGCCGTGTCCGGGCCCCCCCGCCCTGGACTCGTCGCTGGCGTGGGGCGGTTGCGGCCTCAGAGGCCGCACTAATTGGCAGCCTACTTCCAGTGACGTACTTAAACACACCCACTCCCACATTCAGGTACACACACCACCACATCCACACACACACACACACACACACACACACACACACACACACACACACACACGCACACACACACACACACACACACACAGGAGCAGCAGCTCTAATTGGCTGAGAGCTAAATATCTTCTTATCTTACTGGGTGTAAATGAATCTGTTCATTTTTTAAATGTCGAAATTTAACATTTGGTTTCTATTTTTTCAGATATTATTTCCGTCAAATTCATTTGAATCAACAGAAGAAGAAAATCAGTGTGTAGTTCAAACTTTGTGCGTCTTTGTGTTCAGTTTTTCTACTGTAGTTGTGCTTTTCTTTTCATTCCAGATGAATTCCACTCAATTTCCTTTTCAAACCTTGTAGGTGTTGAGTGAGCTGCAGCGCCCCCTGGCTACAAGTTTCATACTGTGACTCTGCCGACCGAGGTAAAAAACCAACAAACTCTGACACTTTGCTGAGGTCCTCCTGGAGGAGCTGAAGGTGCAGAACCTTCTCAGGCCTCTCTGAGGAGGAACTTGCGGCTGTCGGTCCTCTGCTGCCCCCTGCTGGTCACACAGGCCTCTTACACCTCCGTTTGTCTGTTCAGCACATATTACATTTTTGAATGGCTCTATAAACGTCACTGATGAGACGATTTTATGATTCCTGCAGTTAAATGTTTTTAATTCCAAATTTGCAAAAACCTTCTGATCAATGAAGACAGAGTTGATTAAAATGATTTCAAAATTGACCCGTTTGAGAAAAGCTGCACTGTGGCATTGTTTGCATGTTGTTTTAGCTCTCAGTGGCTTCATTTCGCATTTTTCTTAAAAGCTTCGTTTAGTGGTCCATTGTGGTCAATGTGACACTGAACATCCGCTTTGTGTGCCCGAGTTTTAAGAGGATCAGGTGCGGACATTTTAGCATTTAAATTATTATGGCTTATTAGCATAGGTACGTAGTACCTCACCTGTCCGTTCTTTTTACAGTGCTTCCTGAACACCTCACCGGCACACTACAGCCGCCTGCTAGCACAAAGCTGCGCAGAGCCTCCTCGTTGTTCTCCTCACCTGGAGGACGCTTGGTGATCAAGACCTGTGGCCCAAAACTCGGTCCTATAAGATAAGTGCAGGAACACTGCCGCTTCGCCCGCACTTGATTGTGCTAGTCGCCCCGTACAGACGGTGGACGGTGCATGTTGCTTCCGTCCCGCCTTGGTTTTACTTGTTGTTTTTCCGTTCTCGTTGTGTTTTTCTTCGTTTGCTTACGTCGCCACTGCTGACCCTCAGACAGCAGACGTTACACTATCAAGTCGCCGGTCCAGCCACAGTGGTGTGTGTGCATGTATGCGTGTGCGTGGTTGGTGGGAACTTGGTTGGTGTGTGTGTGTGTGTGTGTGTGTGTGTGTGTGTGTGTGTGTGTGTGTGTGTGTGTGTGTGTGTGTGTAATTGCATTGTTTGTTTGTTTTTCTTGCTATTTCAGTACATGTGACAGATTTTAGGGAACTTTTAGTAACCAACTGTTTATCTTTTCTTTTGTAGTCGCTGAGAGCTGCTGGTGGTGGCGGTGTCCCGGGTGGTGGGCCCCTTCGAGTGCTGTGACCCGGGATTGTGGTTGTTTTCTTCTTTTTTTTTGCACTTCACTTTCTTTGCAGGTGTGTCACGTGTGAGTGGGGTGTTCCTTGTTTTCTTTGGTTCCTCCCCCGTTTGGCCCCCTCATCGGTAAGCCTCAGTTTCTACACCAAGAATAAGGAGCTCAGTAGCTCTGTTTTAAGTGTTGGTCTGTTTGTTCCTTTTATTTTTAAATGTTGAATAAAAGTTGGTTTGATATTTTAAACATTCTGAACCACGTCTCCTACTCCTTCCTCGTAGAACTTACCTGTGTGCCTAATTATTACTTTTGTGTTTAGTAGAACTCCCTGGGTGAAATTCCCAGGGTGGCGTTGTCGGTTCCTTTTCATTTTGTTAAATTCCCAAGATTAAATCTTGCTTTATCGGATAGCCATAACCACTCTCATCGCCACAGGATATTTGAGTCAACTGAGTCAAACTGTCGTGTCTACTTCCCAGTCTCAATAAACATGTTCACTACTGCTTTGTGCGAGCTTCTTAAATGGAGGTTTGTTGGGGTTTTTCCCTTTTTAGAAGCAAGCCACATATTTTGTGTCTTTCCACCACAAGACATTGGCTTTTGTCACTCTCTTCGTCGTATTGGGAAAAAGTGGCATATCGGACTTTCCCGCCGCGAGTCGCTCGTCAACATACTGCTGTGAAAGAGGGGTGACGTCACAGAACGCGAGGTGCATTTAGGTGCTGCTGCGTAAAACTAAACGATTTTCCTGGGCAAATATTCATTTGACAGACGTAAACAAAGTGAAATATGACTTCAATTTAAGTTTGTTTTAGTTTGTTTATATAAACACACAAAAAAGTTTGAGTTAGTTATCGTTTTTGAAAAAAGTTCTTGACTTCTACTTTAGAGATATTGATGACGAGTTGTTGTATATAAACGGTGTGACTATGTGGTTCGGCAAGCGGTGGTGCTGTCTGTACATAGCTTAGCAAACGGCTAGCGCTAGCACCCCCTTTCAATGCCAGAGTGAAAAGATCCACATGGAGTGTTATGACCCACGGGTGGGTCTAGGTGCCTCTATCTTTGTGTCTGTGTGTGTGTCTGGATGTCGGCTGCTGATTGGACGCGCCACGGCTGAGAAGGAGGAGCAGTCGAGCCAGCCTGACAGTCGTCCCTCCTCCGCTCCCAACTCTGCAGTTAGTCACTTCTGAAATGGTGTTAGAGCACGCAGCCGTAGGTAGTGATGGCCGATCGAGGCTTTGTTGAAGCTTCGACACTTGTTTCAAAAAATGGTTCATTACTCGAGGCTTCAATGACACAGTGCTCGAGGAGGTCATCTGGTGCTCAATAAAATGAAGTGCAATGGAAACGTGTTCATTGTTTCATAGGTTGTTTGGGATTTGATTCGCCATGCATTCTTGTTGGACAACACTACATGCTTGTATGGTTCAATGCTGACACAATAAAATAAAAATGAAAAATAAAGATGTAAAAATGTCTCTTTTTTGGCACGACTGATTGTAGTAGACTATAGCTCTTATACTTAGCCTGACAGTTTGTGCAATGAATTATATTATATCCTAAAACAAGACTAAATAGCCCATAGTTTAAAAATATGTTCAATAGTAAGTGTTCAGTGGGTCAGATGTCAAATGTGATCTATTTAAAATGTAGAATAGATGAGCTAAATAACACATATATAATACACATTGATGGGAATTGAACCGTCGCCTCAGTCTTGCAAGTCCAAGATTGTCATAATGTACCACAAACCCAAATCACACTCCCTTTTTTTCATCTAAGCTGTTTGAGTAGCGTTAGCACACCGTGATTCCTCATCAACTACAGGCCTACACTTCAAATAATTATGAGAAAAATCCAACGTAAAGAGAGCACTTCCATTAGGAAATAGTCAACATGAAATTTCGTCCTCTACTGACACCTGCTGGTCAAATTGAATAGTTGCAAATATTGTGAAGAAGTTGTCATCTAATTCTAATCCTAAACAATATGGCCATTCCAAGTGAAGTATTAAGACAATTAATCAGGTTTGTACTGCTTGATTGAACACATTCATCCCGTTCCAGTGCACTAAAACCCACTTCCCTTCAGGACCGTGTCAGCGAAGCCAAAACTTCCTTGAGTGACGCTGTTTCCCAGCATGCAATGCGAGCTAGCGATTCATAATACTATTTCATCACAAACATGGATGTAAAAAATAAAAAGGGAAAAAGGGAAAAATTAAACTTCAGGAACAGCAACCATTGCAATACAAGCAGAACTGGGCCGAAGTTTTATATAAGTTTTATATTATGTACACCATAATACAGCCTTCTGGTGGACAAGCCATACTATTTAAGCCGTGTCCTCCTATGGCACTTCCGTGGGTGGAAGCTCATCGTAGAGGTCACGTGCTGGTTGTGCGTCACTCCTCGGGGCCCTTGTAAGGGGATCTGCAGGGCAACTGATTCATGTGAGTATATGGGTAAATGTAGTCAGTTGGAACATGAGAAGCTTGCTGGCGAAAATAATAAACTACAAGTGAATGTCACATTTTTTTTTGGTTTTGTATGAGCATTTAAAAAAAACAACATACTAATAATATGGATTTTGACCATGTATGTTTTGGAGTTCAATGAAAGAGGTTATATATATATATATATATATATATATATATATATATATATATATATATATATACACATATAGAGTCAGCTGCTTTCAGTTGACATATTAAATCTATTATGATATGGAACGATAGTTCATAATGTACGTGTTACTTGCTTTGCAGATAAGGTGTATCCTATTTCTTGTGCTCCTGGTTATTTTAAAAGGCAGACAAGAACGTTGTTTGCTGTTGGAGGGCTACAACAACACTTCGATGCTACGCTTTGTGCCGTCGCTACGGACCCCAAAATCTCGTTCTTGTTGGATTCGGGTTCTGCGCAGACTGGTGGGAGAGTTTGTGTACAGGTTTTGCAAAGGAACGGTGTCTTCAGTTATACACACGCTCATTAAAGTGCCGACCGTGGAGGAAGCTGGTGCCGCTGCACGCCGTTTCCAGCAGAATAACAGCGAAATTACCAAAATAAAAACAAATCAGGAAAACATGTCTTTGCTGTGCTTTTATTTACAAAGTTAAAATTCTTCTAACTTATAAAAAATGTGAACGAAAAGGTAGAAATATAAATACGAAGGAATACGTATTTGTTCAGGGGTGTGCAAAGCTGGAGCCCTGCATTTGCTGCGCTACCCTTTTTAAAAAGATCTCCGTTGCGCGTTATTTTAATATGTCCATCTCTTTTAGAAGAGAAAGCATCGCCCTGGTCTCATCCTCTCTCCAAATGTCAACATTCTTATTCGCGTTTGCCAGGTTGTTTCGCGCCGTCTGTTTTGTTAGACGACATAGTTGTGCGGTCATGAGTCGCGAGAGCGAGGCGTGGCGCATGCGCACTCGCATTGTCCAGTTAATAGTCCGATTAAGGCGTATACATGGCAGAGAAATTCGAATTCCAATCGCATTATCTGGGTGTCTCAGTCGGGGTTCTCCGATTCCAATCGGAGTTCTCAAACTCCAATCATAATCGGAGTAAGGCAATAATTCGATTTTCTCTAGTGCCATGTAAACGCACTGAATGTAGTGGTTCAGACCAGACGCGAACAGGCGCGCGGCTCGTGCCATTCATTTCAATGGAAGCGGAGCGCCGACGAATTTCGCGAGCGAGGCTCCAACTGGTTCACACCAGACGCGAACAGCTCCGCGACAGTCGACAAGCGCTTCTGCTCAGCTGCAGTCTTTTGTTCACTCCAACTTGAGCTTCTTTTTTTTTTCTTTAAAAAAAATTAGATAAAAAAAATCATTTTCATCATCGCCCCCCCTCGCCCCGTAGCCAGCCTGCTCCGTAGCTTACTTTTGTGTGTGTGTGTGTGTGTGTGTGTGTGTGTGTGTGTGTAAATAAATAGAAACACGCACTCAGGTGTCCATCTCAAGACAAGACCTCTTTCATAATGATCATTGACCGGCATCTCTAGGATCAAACAGACGTATTTTGATCAAGTCTTCCTCTGTGTGTGTGTGTGTGTGTGTGTGTGTGTGTTTAATCTCTCTCGCACTCTGATACAATGTACTGACAAATATAACATACAAATATGATATATGATCGAATTTGTCATTCGGTTTTTATTTTGAAATTAGTTTATTTTGAAAATTCACCGGATTTTCTCGTTTTTATTGAGCGACTTCCTGTACTGTAGACGAGGATCGCTCGCGGCTCGCGCACGGAATAGAGCAGACGCCGAAACAACAAATGCATGCCGCGAGCCGCGCAACCACCACATTGATTAACGTGGGCGCCGAATGGAAGCGCTCGGCGGCGCTTCGCGGCACTTCCGCGTCCAGTGTGAACCGGGCGTTACGTCGCTCGGAAAAATGTGTCGCCTGAGCCTCCGCCCCCTCCGTGCCCATTGGCGGAGGGAGGGCTCATTGTAAAAAAAAAATAAAAAAAATCGGTGTTCCTTCGGCGCGCCTGGGAAACTCTGAAATTATGAATAACTTAAGCTCGTTTTTGTCCCATTTGCCTGCATCAGCCCGTCATGATATTGTTAAATTAATTGAGAGCCACCCACTATTGTTTTCTGACCACCCCCGCTGTAGAATAGCATAGAAGTAGAGGGACATGCCACAACTAAGCAGCACGCACACAGAGTCATTATTGGGAAGTTAAGAAAGAAGCTTTGGCTCTCCTTCTGACAGTGCTCATCTTGATGTTAATTTGGGGTCAGGTTTTTACAGACTATAATGCCCTCGTAGATGCGGTGGTCTCTGCCCCTGCAAGACTTCAATCTCCAGATTTGCCACAGGAAGGGGGGTTGATAATGTGTTGGCAGATGCATTACGATGTGGACTAGCTGCGGAATTCTTATTTTGGGGGAACTGAGCTGTTTTTCTTGTTTAGTTTTGTTTGTCGGTATGTTAATAGGGTTTAGTTCTTAAGGGAGGGGGTGATATGACCTACAGGTGGGTCTAGGTGCCTCTATCTTTGTGTCTGTGTGTGTGTGTGTGTGTGAGAGTGGATGACGCCTTGCAGGTGCGGTCCTGGATGTCGGCTGCTGATTGGACGCGCCACGGCTGAGAAGGAGGAGCAGTCGAGCCAGCCTGACGGTCATCCCTCCTCCGCTCCCAACTCTGCAGTTAGTCACTTCTGAAATGGTGTTAGAGCACACAGCCGTAGGGGTGGGCTGCCATTTTCTTTGTCCCCTCTTTTCTCCTGTTTATTAAGTATGTAGGGAGGTTAGCCTTTCTGTATTTGGGTTCTCTTTCTTTCTTTAGTTAGTTCTTAAGGCGAGCTAGTTGGAGTTTGGTTTATTATTTTGGCCTGGGCCCACCCTGAAGCCTTTGCTGCCCACCGGTTAAGTTGTTTTGTTTATTTCATTTACTGATTAATAAAATGTTTTTTGTTGAAACTGCCAACTGCAGTGAAAAATTAATGAGGCTTGGGAGTGGGGGAAGGTGTCCCACACGTTGCGTCTCGGTCCCCCTCGACGGGACGTAACACGGAGTTTTCGCCGTGACAGCAGGTTGAGCTCCTACCGTTTTACAAGTGACGTCGTCACGTTAGCCTGTTCCATCCCTGCTAAATTCTTTAAAGAACTACCATTAGTAAACTTTTAAATTATAATACGCTCTACACTAATTGTAATTTCCTGCCCGTGGTTCTATATTGCAACAGTTGACGGCTCATATCAGCAGATAAGCAGCAACAATCTGGGCATTGCGGGTGATTCCTAAATATGTAATTTCTTATTAATTAGCCCATAAGTGTTGTACACCAGTGTGACACCAAATGCTTGTTGCTGACAGCAGTGAAGAAATGACACTCTAGTGGTTCTGCACATTAGTATAAATAGAGTGATTCTCTATCATTACATCACAGGACGGCGGCACTCTGACAGATTCCATGAACCTGGACACTGATGATCCAGACTCCGGTCCAGATGACACAACAGGCCACAGTGGAAACGGGTCAGAGCATGGACTGGCTGCTGAAAGGATACAGGTAGGTGGCGCTGTCATCCCAAGTTGTGTGGTGTGGAGGATCAGGGCCAAAGTTCCAGATGCTCACAGATGTGACTCTGGATTCAGGAGGAGTGTTTGAAGGCTGGACTCCCAACAATGATTGGCTGCTGAGGACCTCTCAATCACAATCAGGTTTTTTAGTGGCTGTGAGACTGAAAGTGAGTGAACATCATTAAATAAAGAGATCCTGCAGGGTCCCTATTTGACTAGTACACTGCTAGGTGTGCTGCTTCGTTTTCGCCAAGGCCCTGTCGCATTCATGACTGACATTGAGGGAACGTTTCATCAAGTAAGAGTTTCCAACCAGGATGTAAACTTCTTACGCTTCCTCTGGTGGCCAGATGGGGACATTACAAAGGACCTACAAGAGCACAGGATGCTGGTCCACATCTTTGGGGCAGTGTCATCCCCAAGCTGTGCTTCATTCGACGACAATCAGCATGACTTCCCAGCCGAGGTTATAAACACTGTTGGTCAAAATTTCTACGTGGATGATTGTCTAAAGGCCGTCAGCACGGTGGAACAAGCAATACATCTGTACCAGCAGCTAACAGACCTGTGCGGTAGAGGTGGATTTAAGCTCAATAAGTGGGTGAGCAATCATCGCTCGGTGCTGGCCGCCATTCCTGAAGAGCAGAGAGCTAAAGAGGTAAAAACACTTAACCTTGACAGAGACCAGCTCCCTATGGAGAGGGCCCTTGGAGCTCAGTGGGATGTACAGCAAGATACATTCACATTCAGCATCAGAACCAAGCTGGGATGGGATGAGGAAATCCCTCAGGTCATGGTACATCCCATATATAGTTTTTCAAGCGCCAATCTACAACAAAGGAACTCATCTATAACAAATCTACAACCTTGTAAGGGCAAAACCTACTTGTTTTAATTCTGATTAATAGACTAAAGCTTATTCGATTATCATTATGTTGTTTTTTTTAAACGCTCATACAAAACAAAAAAAGTGGAGGGAGAGTAGTCTGAATCGGGTTCTGGAGCATTGCTCTACCTCATCCATCGCACTCATGAGCGTCACATCCACTTGTAGTGCATCATTTCCGCCAGCAAGCTTCTCCTGTTAGACCTTCCCCGAGGTGGTTGGTGGGGTGACGAGCACCCAGCACGTGACCTCTACGACGAGTTTCTACCCACGGAAGTGCCATAGGAAGACACGGATTAAATAGTATGGCTTGTCCACCAGAAGGCTGTATTATGGTGTACATAATATAAAACTTCGGCCCACTTCTGCTTGTATTGCAATGGTTGGTGTTCCTGAAGTTTCATTTTTCGTCCCTTTTTATTTTTTACATCCATGTTTGTGATGGAATAGTATTGTGAATCGCTAGCTCGCATTGCATGCTGGGAAACAGCGTCACTCAAGGAAGTTTTGGCTTCGCTGACACGGTCCTGAAGGGAAGTGGGTTTTAGTGCACTGGAACGGGATGAATGTGTTCAATCAAGCAGTACAAACCTGATTAATTGTCTTAATACTTGACTTGGAATGGCCATATTGTTTAGGATTAGAATTAGATGACAACTTCTTCACAATATTTGCAACGATTCAATTTGACCAGCAGGTGTCAGTAGAGGACGAAATTTCATGTTGACTATTTCCTAATGGAAGTGCTCTCTTTACGTTGGATTTTTCTCATAATTATTTGAAGTGTAGGCCTGTATCTGCACACAATTTGGAATTCGTCCCAGCGCCCTGAGCTGTAAATTTGGACGGTGTAAAATGAAAATGGCCATCTGCAGCAGAATGAAAGTGAGATTGCATTGTCCAGGTAGGAGGACAGCAGTCAGTCATGTTTCACCTCCAGTCAACACGCAGTGGTTCACATGAAGGTCCAAGAGGCCTACAGACCTACACTGAGTCTGGACGTGGCAGTACAGTTGGATCATTGTCTTTGTTGTGTTGTTTGGTCATTGTGATCCAATGTAATGTGAGAGAAGGACGAGTGCAGTTATATTGGAGTGAGTTTTTTAGAGTGTAATAGAAGTTATAATGCAGAGTCTGTTTTTATGAAATGTTCTATCACCTGGCATCCATCCATCCATCCATCCATCCATCCATCCATCCATCCATCTTCTACTGCCGTATCCGGAGTCAGGTCTCGGGGGCAGCAGCCTCAGCAGAGACCCCCAGACTTCCCTGGACCCAGTCACCTCCTCCAGCTCCTCCAGTGGGACCCCAAGGCTTCCCAGTCCAGCCCAGAGACCTGGTCAGCACCACTCTGACTCCCTGCTGCTCAGGTGAGGCTTCAAAGATCTGGCTGCACCTGATTAGACGGTCGTGGAGGATCTCCTTGGTCTTCTTGGTCTCCAGCTGTTTGACCTCATGCTCTCTGTTGACCTCCTCACTCAGTCCCTCAGTGATGTAGAGCTCAGTGTCGATGCTGTTGAGGAGAGTTTGACTTCCTGCTTCTTCACATTCAGTCACACGTTCACATCTCCTCTCCAGACTGATCTTCTGCTGCTGTAGAAGCTCCTGCAGACCACCAACCTCTGGAGCTGAGAGAAGGTTGGAGAAGAAAACATCAGTGTGACAGTGTGAGCATCATTTTCTGTCCACGACTTGAAGCTGAAAGCATCCAAACTCCATTTTTCAGCTGCTGTTGTCTGACTGTTTGCTCTAAATGTCCTCCAGTGGATCTTCTCACTGGAGGTCCTGACCACGGTTATAATAGTTAACGAAAACGAACAAAATAACGAAAACTTCAATTGGAAAAAACAATTGTCACGTTCCCAGGGGTTAGGATTTTGGTACCTGCCTCGTTGGGGTTCGAAGCGAGCAGAGCTCAGACCATAAGGGTGACGTAGCAACGTTCAGGACACTGATTGGCCAAAGGCAGTCTTTCACGAAAGACCAAAACCGCCATTTTTAAATGCCTTGCGTGTGGATTTTTACATTAACACGTATTAAAAACTGAAAAGCTTATGAAACTGTACCATGGGTGAACAAAGAACTACAGACGTTTCTGTTCTCTGTGGCCGAAGAAAAAGCACAATTCAGACAGTTGTGCATAAAGTTTAGTTTTAGCTAAAATATCGGGCACACAGACGTACTTATTATGTATACATTTCTTTCCATTGTAACAGGTCACTACAAGATCTGCAATCCATTACCTAGAATTGGTTTTCCTTAAACTGATGTACAGGATTACTAATCTGACTTTGATGGGCAAATTTGACAACAGAATACAATTATGAAGCACTAAAACACAGGACCACAAAACAATTAAATGCATGATGAAATAATGATATGCTTTGTTAAATGAAATAAAATGGCATTTTCAACTAAGTAATAAAATAGTCGGTGGTGCAGTGGTTAGCGCTGCCGCCTCACAGCAAGAAGGTTGTGGGTTCGATTCTGGGGCCTGGACCTGGGACCTTTCTGTGTGGAGTTTGCATGTTCTCCCTGTGTCTGCGTGGGTTCTCTCCGGGTTCTCCGGCTTCCTCCCACACTCCAAAAACATGCACGTGAGGTCGAACTTAAGGTTCTAAATTGTCCGTAGGTGTGAGTGTGAATGGTTGTTTGTCTCTATGTGGCCCTGCGATGAACTGGCGACTTGTCCAGGGTGTCACCCTGCCTTCGCCCTAAGACAGCTGGGATAGGCTCCAGCAGACCCCCGTGACCCTGAATAGGAATAAGCGGGTATAGGAGATGAATGAATGAAATCTTTATTGAATGAATGACACATTTTATTTCACTCGTGGTTGATGTAATTATTATTTTTTGCTCCATAGCTTTCATGAT